>NC_081372.1:3289372-3571872 GCF_030684315.1 Stegostoma tigrinum
CTCTGCAACAGCTGGGAGGACAGATGTCCAAACGTCACTATCCTTGAGGCAGCCAACAGCACCAGCATCAAGGTCATCATCACCTGAAACCAACTCCGCTGGGCTGGCCATTCAAGAAGCCTGAGTTCCATCTACCAAAGCGAATCAGCTTCACCGAGCTTGATGCAGATGCTTGAACAAGAGCAGGACAAAGGGCATGCTTCAAAGACTCCCTGGAGGCTTCCCTCAAGAAATGCAACACTGATGTCGATGCATGGGAGACCTTCATTCAGGAGACTGGGAGCAAACTCCTGTTCGAAGGGGCTCAATTCTTTCAGAAGAGTCAGTAGCATGAGGAAGTATGGAAGTGCAAATGGAGAAAGGAATGACAATGATCTCTAGGACAACGACCAGTCCCAGAAACATCTGCCCAATGTGTGGTGGGACATGGGGCTTGAGGATCAGGATCATCAACCACTCAAGGCCCTAACAGAATCCAGGACCGAGTGGCACGGAATTTCATAAACGGACAATCAGAATGGTTAGTGAGTGATTGCAGCCAAGTGAGAGTCTGTGTGTGAGTTAGTGAGTGAGTGTGTGAGAGAGAGAAAGAGAGAGTGAGTGTGTGTGCAAGAGAGAGAGAATGTGTGAGTGTGTGTGTGTGTGCATGTGTGTGAGCGTGCATGCGTGCCTGTGTGTGTGTGTGAGCGTGCGTGCCTGTGCGTGTGTGTGAGCGTGTGTGCCTGTGCATATGTGTGAGTGTGCATGCCTGTGCGTATGTGTGAGCATGCGTGCCTGTGTGTATGTGTGAGCGTGCGTGCCTGTGCGTGTGTGTGAGCGTGCGTGTGGGAGCGTGCGTGCGTGTGCATGTGTGTGAGCGTGCGTGTGTGCCTGTGCAAGTGTGAGCGTGCATGCATGTGCGTGTGTAAGCGTGCATGTGCGTGTGTGTGAGCGTGTGTGCCTGTGCGTGTGTCTGAGCGTGCGTGTGTCTGAGCAAGTGTGTGTCTCTGAGTCTCTGAGCGCATGTGTGTGTGTCTGTGTGTGTCTGAGCATGTGTGTGTGTGTGTCTGAGCATGTGTATGTGTGTGTGTGTGTTTGTGTGTGTGTCTCTCTGAGTGTGTGTGTGTGTGTGTCTCTGAGCGTGTGTGTGTGTGTGTGTGTGTGTGTGTGTGTGAGTGAGCATGTGTGTGTGTGTGTGTCTGAGCGTGTGTATGTATCTGAACATGTGTGTGTGTCTGAACATGTGTGTGTGTCTGAACATGTGTGTGTGAGTGTGTGTGTGTCTGAGCGTGTGTGTGTTTGAACATGTGTGTGTGTGTGTCTGAGTGTATGTGTGTGTGTGTGTGTGTGTCTGAGCGTGTGTGAACATAAGAACATAAGAACTAGGAGCAGGAGGCGGAGGCGGCCCTCTGGCCCCGTGAGCCTGCCCCGCCATTTAATAAGATCATGGCTGATCTTTGAGACTCAGCTCCGCTTACCCCCCCACTCACCATAACCCTTAATTCCTTTACTGTTCAAAAATTTATCTAGCCATGCCTTAAAAACAGTGAGATAGCTTCAACCGCTTCTCTGGGCAGGGAATTCCACAGATTCACAACCCTTTGGGTGAAGATATTCCTCCTGACCTCAGTCCTACATCTCCTTTCCTTTACTTTGAGGTGATGCCCTCTAGTCCTAGTTTCACCTGCTAGCAGAAACAACCTACCAAAGCGTGAAGCTGGATGAACACAGCAGGCCAACCAGCATCTCAGGAGCACAAAAGCTGAAATTTTGGGCCTAGACCCTTCATCTCTCTGATGAAGGGTCTAGGCCCGAAACATCAGCTTTTGTGCTCCTGAGATGCTGCTTGGCCTGCTGTGTTCATCCAGCTTCACACTTTGTTATCTTGGATTCTCCAGCATCTGCAGTTCCCATTGTCTCTGAGCAGAAACAACCTCCATGCCTCCACCTTATCTATTCCCTTTATAATTTCACATGTTCCTATAAGATCTCCCCTCATTCTTCTGAATTCCAATGAGTATAATTCCAGGCTACTCAGTCTCTCCTCATAATCCAACCCTCTCAACCCTGGAATCAACCGAGTGAATCTCATCTGCACCCCCTCCAGTGCTAGTATATCTCTTCTCAAGTAAGGAGGCTAAAACTGCACACATTACTCCAGGTGTGGCCTCACCAGGACCCTATACAGCTGCAGCATAGCCTCCCTGTTTTTAAACTCCATCCCTCTATCAATGACAGACAAAATTCCATTTGCCTTTTTAATTACCTACTGCACCTGCAATCCTACATTTAGCGATTCATGCACAAGGACACCCAAGTCCCTTTGCACAGCAGCATGCTGCAATCTTTTACCATTTAAAACATAGTCCATTTTGCTGTTATTCCTACCAAAATGGATGACCTCACACTTATCAACATTGTACTCCATCTGCCAGACCTTCGCCCACTCACTTAGACCATCTATATCCCTCTGCAGACTTGCAGTGTCTTCTGCACACTTGGCTCTGCCACTCGTCTTAGTGTCATCTGCAAATTTTGACATACCACACTTAGTCCCCAACTCCAAATCATCTATGTAAATTGTAAACAATTGAGATCCCAACACTGATCCCTGAGGCACACCACTAGCCACTGACCGCCAATCAGAAAAACACCCATTTACCCTACTCTTTGCTTTCTACTAGTCAACCAATCCTCTATCCATGCCAATACATTACCTGTAATACCATGCAACTTTATCTTATGTAGCAGCCTTTGGTGTGGCACCATGTCAAATGCCTTCTGGAAATCCAGATACACCACATCCACAGATTCCCCAGTGTCCACCATGCAAGTAATGTCCTCAAAGAATTCCACCAAAATAGTTAAAAATGACCTACCCTTCATGAACCCATGCTGGACGTTCCCAATGGGACAATTCATATCCAGATGTCTTGCTATTTCTTCCTTAATGATAGATTCAAGCATTTTCCCCATTACTGAAGTTAAGCTAATATGTGTGAGTGTGAGAGAGAGTGTGAGAGTGTGAGAATATGTAGGTGAGAGTGTGCAAACCTCAAAGCGTGAGGCACAACAGATTTGCCGGTCAGATTACAAACATCATTTGCACATCGTTTTGGAATGAAAGGAAATTGAGCTGTAAAGAGGTTGTGTTCAGATCAGTTCCATTTCCAAACAGGAAGCAGTTGTTTACAACGTGCTAACTGTTTCTCTGCTGCATTTGTTACGTTTGATGTTATAGTCTTTAACCACAAGATTCACACATTGTAATTAGTGTAAAGCTACAATCACATTGAGCAGCACCAAGGAAAGGGTAAATGTTTGTCAGGGCGTCTGAACAGATCAGTTTTACATCAACTATCCAAGCCTTGGACTCATGATAATATCAACTCACAGCTTCACAGGCAGGGAGAAAACAGAGAATACTTCCTGGCAGTGAGACACGAATTATAACGAGGCATCTCAAGGCAAAATATCAACCGTTGTCAGGGAAACAAAGAATCACATCCACATGCCTCTGTCACGCACATCAGGTCAACATTAACAATGAATTTACAAACAGAAATTGACCAATTGGCTGAGCTTTTCTTTTCTTTAATGGGGTGAGGGCATCGCTGGCCAGGCAGCATTTAATGCCCCATCCCTAATTGCCCAGGGGGCAGTTGAGAGTCAACCACATTGCTGTGGGTCTGGAGTCACATATAGGCCAGACCAGGTAAGGACGGCAGTTTCCTTCCCTAAAGGGCATTAGTGAACCAGATGGGGTTTTTGCCTGAAAATCGATTCATGGTCATCATAAAATTCTTAGTTCCAGATATTTTTTAAATTCGAATTCCACTGTGGCAGGATTCAAACCTGGGTCCTCAGAACATTATCCGGGTTTCTGGATTAACAGCCCAGTGATAATACCAATAGGCTATCGCCTCCCATACTAGTCTGTGCCAGTCCTGATATTCCATAGTCTGCCCATTCTAATCACAGAACCTCAGTCACATTGGATGTCATTCCACTCCTGAGTTCCTCAAACATTCATCTAGTTTCTTTACGGAAGCATTGGCCCTATCAGTGCCTCCTACATCCAACCCACTCATGGAGCTACAGATTTCTCCAACTGGGAATGATTCAGAGCTGCCTTGTATCTATGGCCCTTCATCTCTCCTCCTCCAACAAGTGGAGGCTTGTTCCCTACATCAACACAGCATTTTAAACACCGTTAGCCATTTGGTCACAGAGATGAGGATGAGGCCATTTGACCCAATGTGCACATGCCAGCTCTTTGAAAAAGCTATTCAACAGATCCCACCACATCCAACAACCACATACCTCACCCTCACCAGAGCACTTTCCCCTCAGCCTGGCAAATTTAAACCTTTCACACTGTTCTCTACTTCTCTTTTGAAAGTTACAATTGATCATTGACCTGAAATGTTATTGAAATAAGTCGCAGACACCAGTAGCAAGTCACTGAATCATCCTTTATTTGTACATCAACAGTCCTTGGCTTTAGTCCTGCTTCATTTTGAGTCAGGTACCGGAGTGCCAGTAACCCTGACATGCAAACATTTTTATGGCAGCCAGTGCTTCCTGATTGGGCCAGGCTAACAGCCTCAGAGAACCCATATTCTATAAGGTCCGCCTGGCTGACCTCATTACAATCACTAGATCCCTCCCCCAGTGAGTCTGAGGACATAGGCCAGTCTGTTTTCTTGGAGAGGCTCCTATAACTCAGCATCAATTCCAGGCAGCATGTAACACATGGGAGCTCAGCTCTTGTGCCAGGAACACCTCAGGAGAATTTCACTCTTTTTTTTCAGGAAGCAAAGGCTTTGAGGCAGAGTGATTGCGAGGGTATTCAGTGATGGTAACACCATTAAATGTCAAGGGGTGGTAGTGAGATTATCTCTCATTGCCTGGCACTCTTGTGGCGTGAATGATACTTGACACTTGAGGACACTTGAACCAAACTTGAGGAAGAGTCACCGGACCCGAAACGTTAACTCTGTTTTTTCCTTCACAGATGCTGCCAGACTTGCTGAGCTTCTCCAGCAACTGTGTTTTTGTTCCTGAATGTATTGTTGCATGTGAACATGGACTGCTCCAGTATCTGAGGAGTCGTGAATACTTCTGAACATTGTGCAATCATCAGCGACCATCTGTAGTTCTGATCTTATGATTGGCATCACATCCACAAGTATCCACTCCCTCCATCACCAATACTCAGGAGCAGTAGTGTGTACTATCTACAAGATGCACTGTGGAAATTCACCAAAGATCCTCAGTCAGCACCTTCCAAACCCACGACCATTTCCATCTAGAAGGACAAGGGCGGCAGATACAAGGGAACACCACCCCCTGCACATTGATCTCCAAGCCACTCACCGTCCTGACTTGGAAATATATTGCTATTCCTTCACTGGGTCAAAATCCTGGAATTCCGTCCCCAAGGGCATTGTGGGTCAAACGTCTGCACATGAGGGCATAGGTTTAAGGTGAGAGGGGGAAGATTTAAAAAGGGGGCTTGAGGGGCAACTTCTTCACACAGAGGGTGGTGTGTGCATGGAACAAACTGCTAGAGGAGCTGGTAGAGGTTGAAATAAATACAACATTTAAAAGATATTTGGCAGGTAAATGAATGTTGTGACTGTATCTGCCTTTACCACTTCCTCTGCAGTTCATTGCGGTTTAAGAAGGCAGCTCACTACCACCATCTCAAGGGACAACTACCAGCTAGCAATGTGCATAGGTACTTTGGATCTGTCATCACTAGGGAAGACACAAGCAATCTCCCAGATGCAGTAGTGGCTGAAGGACCGAGGGTAATGGATGATCTGAAGGGTATTTATATTAGGCAGGAAGTGGTGTTGGATAGATTGTTAGGTCTGAAGGCTGATAAGTCCCTGGGACCTGATGGTCTGCATCCCAGGGTACTTAAGGAGGTGGCTCTAGAAATTGTGGATGCGTTGGTAATTATTTTCCAAGGTTCTATAGATTCTGGATCAGTTCATGCGGATTGTAGGGTGGCAAATGTTGTCCCACTTTTCAAGAAAGGAGGGAGAGAGAAAACAGGAAATTACAGATCGGTTAGCCTGACGTCAGTGGTGGGAAAGATGCTGGAGTCAATTATAAAAGATGAAATTACGAATCATTTGGATAGCAGTAACAGGATAGGTCAGAGTCAGCATGGACTTACGAAGAGGAAATCGTGCTTGACTAATCTTCTGGAATTTTTTGAGGCTGTATCTATGAAGATGGATAAGGGAGAGCCAATGGATATAGTGTACCTGGACTTTCAGAAAGCCTTTGATAAAGTCCCGCATCGGAGATTGGTGAACAAAATTAGGGCACATGGTATTGGGGGCAAAATACTGAGTTGGATTGAAAATTGCCTGGCTGACAGGAAGCAAAGAGTAGTGATAAACGGGTCCCTTTCAGAATGCCAGGCAGTGGCCAGTGGGATACCACAAGGCTCGGTGCTGGGACCGCAGCTGTTTACGATATATATTAATGTGGATAAATGTGTGGTTATCCACTTTGGTGGCAAGAACAGGAACGCAGATTACTATCTCAATGGAGTCAAGTTAGGTAAAGGGGAAGCACAACGAGATCTAGGTGTTCTTGTACATCAGTCAATGAAAGCAAGCATGCAGGTACAGCAGGTAGTGAAGAAAACTAATAGCATGCTGGCCTTCATCACAAGAGGAATTGAGTATAGGAGCAAAGAGGTCCTTCTGCAGCTGTACAGGGCCCTGGTGAGACCGCACTTGAGTACTGTGTGCGGTTTTGGTCTCCCAATTTGAGGAAGGACATTCTTGCTATTGAGGGAGTGCAGCGTAGGTTCACGAGGTCAATTCCCGGAATGGCAGGACTATCATATGTTGAAAGATTGGAGCGACTGGGCTTGTATACACTTGAGTTTAGAAGGATGAGAGGGGATCTGATTGAGATGTATAAGATTATTAAGGGATTGGACACTGTGGAGGCAGGAAGCATGTTTTCGCTGATGGGTGAGTCCAGGACCAGAGGACACAGTTTAAAAATAAGGCGTAGGCCATTTAGAACAGAGTTGAGGAGAAACCTCTTCACCCAGAGAGTGGTGGATATATGGAATGCTCTGCCCCAGAAGGCAGTGGAGGCCAACTCTCTGGATGCTTTCAAGAAAGAGATAGATAGAGCTCTTAAAGATAGTGGAATCAAGGGTTATGGGGATAAGGCAGGAACAGGATACTGATTGTGGATGATCAGCCATGATCATAATGAATGGTGGTGCTGGCTCGAAGGGCGGAATGGCCTACTCCAGCACCTATTGTCTATTGTCTATTGTCCATGAATGAGTAATAGGAAAATGTATAAAGGCTAGCACGGACTGGTAGGACAGAATGGCCCATTCCAGTGATGGAGATTTGACATAATTCTCTGTTTACATTGAGCTATGTTTGTTGACACCAGCTTTAAGTTTGAGCTTTGCAAGATGAAATTGAATGTAACCTGACAGTAAAATGTGCACAACTTCAGACACAATTTTCGGATTTTATCCAAGGCGGAATATCAAGGCCATAATGCTCAATTCATTCCTAAGGCCTCTCTTACTGCCCATAACCAACCAAATTAATACTTCCATCCCAGCTGGAACAACGAGAATCTGATCAGAATCCTATTGGGCTGAGGTTTGCAATGGCACAGAAATTACAATGATAAGTTTCATTCATATAGTACTTTTGGCGCAGTAAGCATCCCAATATGCTTCAAGAAACAGCAGTAAACAACATCCGAGCCACACGAGAAGATAGGCTGACCCCTGGTATGGCAGTGCTGACACATGAAAAGAGATTGGACTGGTTAGGACAATATTCAGAATGACGGGAATTCCCATAGAGGCCTATAAAATAGGAATAGAACCAGGCAGGCAAGTGGAAGACGCTGAGGGGTAACCTCATAGAGCTTTCTGAAATCATACATAAATTGGATAGACAAGGTCTTTACCCCAGGGTGGGGGAATCAAAAACTAGAGGGGCACAGGTTTAAGGTGAGAGGGGAAAATTAAAAAGGGGCCTGAGGGGTAATGTCACACAGAGGGTGGTGTGTGTAGGGAACAAACAGCCAGAGGAGCTGGTACAGGCTGGAATAAATACAACATTTAAAAAGACATTTGGGTGGGTAAATGGGTGTTGTAACTGTACCTGCCTTTCCCACTTCCTCTGCAGTTCATTGTTATTCATTTTATCGAGGCGCCCTTACAAACCTCTACAAGGTCACCTCTCAGTCTCCTACGCTCCAGTGAGAACAGTTCCAACTTATCCAGCCTCTCCTCATAACTCAAACACTCTAGTCCTGGCGAAATCCTTGTAAATCTTTTTTGAACTCCCTCTAATTTAATAATAACGCTCCTATAGGAGGGCGGCCAAAACAGTACATGGTACTCAGAGTTGCAGAGTCATACAGCACAGAAATAGACTCTTTGGTTTCAGACCTCCGTACCGAGGGAAGGGCCTCACCAATGTCCTGTAGAATTGTAATGTGATCTCAATATTCAGAATGCGAGGGATCGAGTTCCGGAACCAAGAGGTTATGGTGAAGCTGTACAAAACTCTGATGCGGCCGCACTTGGAGTATTGTGTACAGTTCTGGTCACCGCATTATAAGAAGGATGTGGAAGCTTTGGAAAGGGTGCAGAGGAGATTTACTAGGATGTTGCCTGGTATGGAGGGAAGGTCTTACGAGGAAAGGCTGAGGGACTTGAGGCTGTTTTCATTAGAGAGAAGAAGGTTGAGAGGTGGCTTAATTGAAACATATAAAATAATCAGAGGGTTAGATAGGGTGGATAGGGAGAGCCTTTTTCCTAGGATGGTGACGGCGAGCACAAGGGGGCATAGCTTTAAATTGCGGGGTGAAAGATATAGGACAGATGTCAGAGGTAGTTTCTTTACTCAGAGTAGTAAGGGAATGGAACGCTTTGCCTGCAACGGTAGTAGATTCGCCAACTTTAGCTACATTTAAGTCATCATTGGATAAGCATATGGACGTACATGGAATAGTGTAGGTTAGATGGGCTTGAGATCGGTATGACAGGTCGGCACAACATCGAGGGCCAAAGGGCCTGTACTGTGCTGTAATGTTCTACGTTCTATGTTCAATGGTCTGAGCAATGAAGGCAAGTATGCCAAACACCCTGTTCACGTCCCTGTCTACTTGTATCACAGCTTTCAGTGAAATATATACCTGAACTCCCTAGGTCATCTGATGAAGGGTCTAGGTCCGAAACGTCAGCTTTTGTGGTCCTGAGATGCTGCTTGGCCTGCTGTGTTCATCCAGCCTCACATTTTATTATCTTGGATTCTCCAGCATCTGCAGTTCCCATTATCACTCATCCATAATGCAACAGCTTGCATTTACTCAAATTAAACTCAATCTGCCACTCCTCAATCCATTGGCCAAATTGTTCAATATCCATCAAATTAGGGATTGCCAACAAATGCTGGTTCAGTCAGAGATGCCCACATGGGTGAATAAATAAAAGGGGCTGAAAACTGCTCAAGATATTCCAAATACAGTCCGATCAGAGCTGTACACAGCCTCAGCAGTACATTCCTGCTGTTGAATTTTGGCATCGTGAAATTAATTCTAATACTGCGATCACATCTCACTCAGAGCCCCCTCAGCTTTCCCTGATCTGTGGTAAGCAACCCCAGTCTCTCTTCATCGCTGAACCACTCCATCCCAGGGCAGCATCCCGGCGAATCTCTCTCTGCACCCCTTCTTGTGCAATCACTATCCTTCCTGTAGTGTGCTGACCAGAAATGAGCACATTACCCCACCTGTGGCCCAACTAATATTACTCAGAGCTCCATCACAACCTCCTTCCTCATGTATTCAATGCGTAATAAAAGTAACTGCGCCATTAACTTTCTTAACCACTTTATCTACCTGTCCTCAATGAAGAAGCTTTTGTGCCCCTGAGATGCTGCTTCTCCTGCTGTGCTCATCCAGCTTCACACCTTGTTATCTACCTGTCCTGCTGCTTTCAAGGATCTATGGATGTGTACAGCAAGGTCCCTCTGATCCTCCGTACTTCCTAGGCTCCTACAATTCAATATGTACTCCCTTCTCTTGTTATTCCCCTCGAAGTACATCACCTCACACTTTCCAGGGTAAAATCTGACTAGTCTGTCTATACAATCCTGTAGCCTAGAGCTTTCCTCCTCACTAATTGCTACAGGTCCAATATTCACATAGTTTGTCAACCTGCCGATCAAATCTCTTACAGTCATGTCTAGGTCTTCAATGTACACAACGGACAAGAGGTCCAGCACTGAACCCTGTGGAATACCACTGGACATAGGCTTCTAGCAACTAACACAGACTCACCTCATCAAACACGGAACTGAGCCATCGACATTATATCCACCTCCAGAGAAAACAGCTTTCCCCTTGCTACCCTATTGAAATCTTTTATCAGCTTAAACATGTCAATAAGTTCACCTGTTATTCATCAAAACCTGCATGAATAACTGCAGGAATGTTCCAAAGAACTGTTCTGAAATACTTTGTCAGCTGTGAAGACTGCTGGGGTGCTCTGAAGTTGTAAAAGGTGCTATATGAATGCAGGTTCCTTCTAATGATTGATTACATCCTAAACCAGGGCACCTTTAACATAGTGTGATACGCACAGACAGCTGTGTCAGTTTTATAAGAGGAGGCAATAACCAAGTGGCATTATCACTGGACTATTACTCCAGAGACACAAATAACATTCTGGGGACCCGGGGTTCAAATCCTGTCACAGCAAATGGTGGGATTTGCGTTCAGTAAAATATCTGAAATTAATAACCTAATGGTGACTGTGATCCCATCGCTGAAATTCCCATCTGGTTTGCTAATATCCTTTAGGGAAGGAAGCTGTCATCCTTACGTAGTCTGGCCTACATGTGACTCCAGACCTATGGCAGTGTGGTTGGCTCTAGGGGCAATTAGGGATGGACTAATAACTGCTGTCCAGCCAGCAATGCCCTCATCCTGTTAATGAATTTTGAAAAAGATCAAATCCAAGTAGAGCTTTGCCCCTTGCAAGGAAATAACATTTTCTTTATAAACGCCCAACGTCAGTTTTATCTTTGAAGGACAATGAGAAACAAATTTTTTTTTCCCAAACCCAACCCTGTTTCGATTTGTGAAGCACTCTTTTCATTTCAGGACAGGATAACAAAGCCCTGAAGGTGAAGATTCCATGACTCGTTGTGACATTTTCCAAACGACCTGGGAAATGATTCACATTGAAGTTCTGCTATGAGAAACACGCTCTGCTTTAGCTCCAAACTTCCCTATGGAACTTTCACCCCGTGCTCAGGGATTGTGTGAAATCATCTGCAAATTCAGCAAGAGCCAAAAGCAACATGAAACTTGCCTAAAAATGGTTCTGCGATGACTGTACAGAATCAGGCCATTTGGCCTAATTTGCTGTTATTTACACTCTACACGACCTACTACCCTCTTGTGCTTATCTCCACCATTGGCTTATAGTTTTATATATTTTGTACACTGATCTAGTGCCAGTGTATAATTAGTCCCAGAGTGTTCCACAGAGAACTCATAAAACAAATCTGATCCACAAAAAGAGAGCAAAGGGCAGATATTTGAAAGCTTCATCAAACATTTATGTTTGTAAGTTTTAAAGCTTTAAGCATGCATCTCCCAGAGAGATGGAAAGGTGAACGGGGAATTGTAGGCTTGTGCTCCTCTCTCCCCAGCTCCTGACCATAGTGACAGCATTTTCTGCTTTCAGTCCCAGAATTCGGGCTCTGAGCAGCTGAAGCATGGTTACAAATGACAGAGCACAGCATGCTAGGATCAGAGAGGGTGGGGGTCTCAGACGTTTGTGAGGAGGCTGTGGGGGTAGTGAAGGGTGAGGTCAAATATGGGATGACAATCTCAAAATCAAGGTAAGGAACAAGGAGCCAACATAATTTAACATAGCAAATTGGTAACATTCTGATGAGAGGATACCGTGACCTGAAATGTTGTCAGATTCTCTCCACCCAGGCCTTGCTGAGTGTTTTAGCATTTTCTATCTTTGCCACAACAAGAAAATAGTCTTCTATTCCATTCTCTCTCAGTTAACTAGCTTCCTCTTAAATGTCTCTATAGTTACCGCAGTCATTGTCAGTGGTTGCAGGTTTCACTTTCAGTTCGTTTATTTGGGTTATTTTTGGGAGAAGCTATGCCCTAATTCCTTCTCCTTTTTCTTCTAACTTGGTTTTGCCAGGGTTTCCAATTGCTGAAATTGTCAATGACAAAGGATCAAAGATGAGCGTGGACAAGCAATTCCTCATGTTGGATCAAACTCTCTCATCCCAGCTTGTACCCGACATGTCAATTAGAATCAGGACCAGGCCATTCAATAAGATCACGGCCTCAACTACAAATCCCCAGTAACATATCACTCCCTTCTAAGAAACGCAGAAACTAGGTCCAGGAGTAGGCCATTTAGCCCTTCGAAGACCCTCCTCCGTTCAATATGATCATGGCTTATCATTCAACTCAGTACCCTGTTCCTGCTTTCTCCCTATCTCCTTTGGATCCCTGTCAGTTCTGCCGTCTCTGATAAACATTCAGTGAACTTTGTCCCTTATCAGGAACGTCCTTCCTTGGATAAGGAGACCAGAACCACATGCAATATTCCAGGTGTGGTCTCACCAAGGCCCTGTATAATTGCTCCTGTACTTGAAATCCCCTCACTACAACAGCCAATGTACCATTTTTATTACCATTTAACATGCCATTTGTAAATCAAAACCTTATCTATGTCTGTCTTGAAAGTATCTAGTGACCTGCCACATGACCACTTCCTGGGGAAGAGAGATACAAAGATTTGTGACCGTCTGAGAGAAAGATATTGTCCTTTCCTCCATCTTAAATGGAAGACTTCTTACTTTTAACCTGCGTCCCTTAGCCCACAGTCTCCCCGATGAGGGCAAGCAGCATGTTAGCAGCCTTTCAGTTGAGTCCCCTCTGGATTTTTTATGTTTCACTGGTATTAACAAGCTGTGCAGGAAGTTGCAGCTCCCCTTTCAGATATCAACAAATTGTCGGGAGACCCACAGAGAAGATATCGGTGTGTCACTTGCATGTAATTAGATCTAAGATGTTATTGCAATAAGCTGGATACATGTTCAGTGGGCTATTCAGTCCCAGCCTGACAACTGAGACCTTTCGTTTTGAGTGACTGACAGACACAGAAAGCATTGTTTTCACTGTGAAGCAGTTCCTCTGAACACTCAAGTTGTGGCAAAAAGTATTCAAGTGCATAATTATGTCAACTGTGTTGATTAATTCAAAAGGCTTTCACGGTCTTTCATGTTCTGTTCAGTTTTCCATGGATTGGTTTTATTCTTTTGTAATGCATTTTGCAGGCGAAGTAACTTCTTGAAAGTCCTGAAGAAGGGTCACACCTGAAACGTTGACTGCTCCTTTTCTCCAGGTGCTGCCTGGCCTGCTGTGTTCTTCCAGCCTCCTGTTTGTCTACCTGGATTCCAGCATCCGCAGATTTTATTTTGTCTCTAACTTCTTGAAAGTCCTTCATTTTGGTGCCTGAGGGGCTAGTTCTATTTAGCACTTTGTGTGGTACAAGCTGCCTGCGTAGCATGGAAAACAACATTTTTCATTGTATCCCGGGATATATGTCAGCAATCAATCAACTAAGGTCCCTCTCTGATGAAGGGTCTAGGCCCGAAACGTCAGCTTTTGTGCTCCTGAGATGCTGCTGGGCCTGCTGTGTTCATCCAGCCTCACATTTCATTATCTTGGATTCTCCAGCATCTGCAGTTCCCATTATCACTCAAGGCCCTGGGATTTGCCAGTTTGAATCCCCATTCTCAGTGGGGGCACTCACTTCAGTGTTTTTGACCGTGGCTTCAGGATTAGATCTTCTTCAACTTCCACATCCTCTCGAGCTGCTTTCTCCATAGCCCAGCTGCCTGTGGTATGGGGAAGTGCTTCGTGGTGTTGTAAGCCTGACTGAGAAGGCTGTGACCCCAGGGTCCCTGTCAGTAAACACTATCACATGAATTGTAACAACATTGCCAACACAACAGTGAAGGATTGCTGGGTAACACAGCGTGGGGCTGGAGGAACACAGCAGGCCCAGCAGCATCTCAGGAGCACAAAAGCTGACGTTTCGGGCCTAGACCCTTCATCAGAGAGCGGGATGGGGAGAGGGTTCTGGAATAAATAGGGAGAGAGGGGGAGGCGGACCGAAGATGAAGAGAAAAGAAGATAGGTGGAGAGGGGAGTATAGGTGGGGAGGTAGGGAGGGGATAGGTCAGTCCAGGGAAGATGGACAGGTCAAGGAGGTGGGATGAGGTTAGTAGGTAGGAAATGGAGGTGCAGCTTGGGGTGGGAGGAAGGGATGGGTGAGAGGAAGAACAGGTTAGGGAGGAGGGGGCGAGCTGGGCTGGTTTTGGGATGCAGTGGGGGGAGGGGAGATTTTGAAGCTTGTGAAGTCCACATTGATACCATTGGGCTGCAGGGTTCCCAAGCGGAATATGAGTTGCTGTTCCTGCAACCTTCGGGTGGCATCATTGTGGCACTGCAGGAGGCCCATGATGGACATGTCATCTAAAGAATGGGAGGGGGAGTTAAAATGGCTCGCGACTGGGAGGTGCAGTTGTTTATTGCGAACCAAGCGGAGGTGTTCTGCAAAGCAGTCCCCAAGCCTCTGCTTGGTTTCCCCAATGTAGAGGAAGCTACACCGGGTGCAGTGGACACAATATACTACATTGGCAGATGTGCAGGTAAACCTCTGCTTAATATGGAAGGTCATCTTGGGGCCTGCGATGGGGGTGAGGGAGGTGTGGGGGCAAGTGTAGCACTTCCTGTGGTTGCAGAGGAAGGTGCCAGGTGTGGTGGGGTTGGAGGGCAGTGTGGAGTGGACAAGGGAGTCATGGAGAGAGTGGTCTCTCCGGAAAGCAGACAGGGGAGGGGATGGAAAAATGTTTTGGGTGGTGGGGTCGGATTGTAGATGGTGGAAGTGTCGGAGGATGATAACTCCCAGGCGAGCTGTTCAAGTGAAGCTTTCATCTTTGTATGAGCCCGCCTGCTCAAAAATCTAGGCAGCCCTCCCCAGTACCCTGGCCACCTGTATTTCCCTCAGTGACTAAAATAAATGATCTGGCCATGATCACATCGTGGGAGCTTGCTGTGCACAAGTTACTAACTGTGTTTCTAATCATTGTGAGCGTATTTTATTGCTATGGGCTCCTTGAGTTGCCAAATGCTGGTAAATGAGACTAGGTTAATTTAGGATTTCTGGTCGTCATGGATGATTTGGACCAAATGGTGCGGGTCTAAGACTCTAAACATAATTTTCCTTTAACAAATTCCCCTGTTTCTTTTACTAGCTAACATGAATCTGTATCCTTTGAGTACTGGCATTCCTCCCAGTGGAAACTGTTTACTCCCCACCTTCATGAATTTAAATAACTCTTAAACCTCTCTCAACCCTTCCCGTTAAAAGGAGATCAGTTCCAGCTTCTGCAGTCTCTCCATGTTACTGAAACTGTTCATCCCTGTTACCATGCCCGTGAAGCACCTCTGCACATTCTACATTCGTGGCATCTGCTGCTCAGAAATGGGCATTACCAGCTTGGAGCTAACCAGAGATGGAGGGCCCTATGGACAGATGTTTACAAATTTTACTTACATTTTGTTTGTTTTTTGTACACTACATTCACTACTCACATTGCTGCCCCTGCGGAAACCAGATGTAGTCTAGGCAGCTGCTATGCAAAACAGTTGAATCCACTGGTGCAAGTTTCCTGTCACACATCCTTTTAATCGTCCAGGCTACTTCCACACGGGTCTCGCTGCACCCAGTTTCCTCCACTGTGCCGAGAAGCTAACATTGGGCATCAGCACCTCATCCTCCAACAGGGCCCCACACAGCCTTCTGGGTTTGACCCTGACTTCAACAATTCAGATCAGAACGTATGACTTTTCTGATGCCATTTACACCTCCTCTAGACCCATCTTTTGTTTATTTATGAGTCACATGATCCCCCAAAACCTAGCCATCTTGAACCACCGTCCCTTCTATTATCCAATCTCTCCTGACTTTCATGCTATGACTGACTTTCCTTTTGGGGTTTCCCCCCCACTTTCTCTGCCTCTGCACTCTGTTCTGTCTCTAACTTGCCCCAGCTCTGCGGGACGGTCATTGGCCTGGCCCTCTCCTTCTCTCTGTCGCTGCCTTTTCTGTAAAGTGAATCCAATATTTTCCATTTGTGATTAGTTTTGGGAACTTCCTTTCCATGACCATTGCTCAGCTAGAAACAATCAGTGATTCTCACTCAGGGTAGATAAGGGAAGTCAGTACTATTGGGTTAATGGACCAGGGGCTCAGGTGAATGTTCCAGGGCTGCGGATTTAAATCTCGTGTGGATTTTAAATACAATTAACAAATCTGAATGGTAGCAATAAATCAAGCTAACCCTTGATAACTATTTTTTACAATTGCATCGCAGTAACCCATTGAGTTCTGAAAAAGGGTCACTGGACTCAAAGCATTAAACTCTGCTTTCTCCCTACTGATGCTGCCAGACCTGCTGAGATTCTCCAGAATGTCCTGTTTTTGTTCAGATCTGTAGCACCCTTTGTTTAATTTTGTTACCATGCAAAAACCCATCTAGTTCACTAATGCCCTTTAGGAAAGGAAATCTATCATTCCTACCTGGTCTGATCTGCATGTGATTCCTAACCCAGAGCAATGTAACTGTTTCTGACATAACGGATTCTGACCCAGGGACGGTGAAGGAACGGTGTTATATTTGCACATCAGGACGGTGAGTGGCTCGGAGGGGAACTTGCAGGGGGTGGTGTTCCGATGTTTCTGCTGCCCTTGTCCTTCTAGATTTGATTTTCGGGTTGAAAGGTGCTGTCTGTACTGATTGTAACGAGGTCAGCCAGTTGGGCCTCATAGAATAAGAGTTCCCTGGTTGGGGCTGTTAACCTGGTCCAATCAGGGAGCCTTGGCTGACAGATAGAAACAGGAGTGTTAGGGTTTCTGTTCACTCCAGGAGCTGGCTCTGAGGGAGCTGGATTAGTGTCAAGGATTCTCCACATGTAAATAAAAGGGGACTTGGTGACAGGATATCAGCCTCAGTGGAGTTATTTCACTATCTAAGGAGCTGTTTTAAAAAATTCATTTAGAGTTTATAAGTAGCATTTCCTGTGTCAGCACTTATTGCCCATAGGACAATTAAGAGTCAACATCATTATGGGTCTGAGTCACATATAGTCCAGAGCTGCTGAGGACTGTAGATTTCCTTCCCTAAATGACATTATTGAACCAGATGGGCTAAATTTGACAATTGGCAACTGTTTCATCATTAGGCTCACAATTCAGATTTTTAACCATGAAGTGTGGCTTCCTCAATTTTTGTTGTGCATCTTGTAGATAGTACACACTGCTGCTGCTGAGTGTCGGTGGTGGAGGGAGTGAGATGTTTGTGGATGTGGTGCCAATCAAGCGGCTGCTTTGTCCCTGATGGTGTTTAGCTTCTTGAGTGTTGTTGGGGCTGCCCCCATCCAGGCAAGTGGGGAGTATTCCATCACACTCCTGACTTGTAGATGGTGGACAGACTCTGGGGAGTCAGGAGGTGAGTTACTTGCTGTAGGATTCTGATCTGCTCTTGTAATTTGACTGATGCATGCTGTGCACGACAGGATGTACTGCACTTCCAAAGTACTCAATGGATAAATAGGATTAGTGCCTCGAGGTAAACTGCAGTTGCTAAAGATGCTGTAAAAAAGCAACACTTTTGTTTCTGCTGACTTGACTGCAGTTTTGTGTTGGGATAAGGGTAACTGTGTTAACCAGTCCACCAGAGAAGAGTCATCTACACTCAAAACATTAGCTTGCTCTCTTGCCATGGATGCTGCCTGATCCGCTGGCATTTACAGCATTTCCTGTTTTCACATCAGACTCTGTGAGGTGCCCTAAAAAAGGTGGGTGCTCTGACTAATCAGTTACTCCTCAAACTAACAGCATTACAAGTGGACAAGATAACAAAGAGTGGAGCTGGATGAACACTGCAGGCCAAGCAGCATCTCGGGAGCACAGATGCTGCTTGGCCTGCTGTGTTCATCCAGCTCCAGACTTTGTTATCTTGGATTCTCCAGCATCTGCAGTTCCCATTATCACTGATACAGCATTACAAGTGGAACAGATTGATCAAGTACAGTTCCTATTATTAACCTCACACCAAACGGTAACATTTACGCAAAATCTCCTGACTACAGCAGAATTAACAGCCAAACTGAGAAATGATCACACCTTGACTCAAATTGTGAATTGTCCTGGCCAGTACCTAACATTTATTTTGTCCTTTAGTGTTACTTTGTTATTCCTCATCGATAACTTTGTACATCCTAACTGGCCTGCTGATTAAATCCTTAGACTGAACGCAGGAACAGAAATTCAAGAATGTTCAAAGTTCTGTGAATATTTTTCATTGTGGCTCCTCACCCTGACCGTGCACTCCATGGTGAGCTTTTTCATTCAGCTCATAATGTGCCCTGAGCGATAAGACACTGGGCCACCATGGTTATGTCACATCTCCCAGTGATTTCTCACAAACGTGAAGAACAAATTGCTGAGAAGTTGGCATTCTGCTTCCTGCAAACATTTACACTGACACATCTCTTCAGGTCTCATTGGAGGAATTGCTGAAGTCACAGGGAGAATTCAATGCAAATGAAGTCAATGTTTGAAAAGTTATAGGACATAGTTAAATTAACGGCAGAACAATTGCACTCCCAGAGATAATGGGAACTGCAGATGCTGGAGAATTCCAAGATAATAAAATGTGAGGCTGGATGAACACAGCAGGCCAAGCAGCATCTCAGGAGCACAAAAGCTGACATTTCAGGCCTAGACCCTTCATCAGAGAGGGGGATGGGGAGAGGGAACTGGAATAAATAGGGAGAGAGGGGGAGGCGGACCGAAGATGGAGAGTAAAGAAGATAGGTGGAGAGGAGAGTATAGGTGGGGAGGTAGGGAGGGGATAGGGCAGTCCAGGGAAGACGGACAGGTCAAGGAGGTGGGATGAGGTTAGTAGGTAGATGGGGGTGCGGCTTGGGGTGGGAGGAAGGGATGGGTGAGAGGAAGAACAGGTTAGGGAGGCAGAGACAGGTTGGACTGGTTTTGGGATGCAGTGGGTGGGGGGGAAGAGCTGGGCTGGTTGTGTGCTGCAGTGGGGGGAGGGGGCGAACTGGGCTGGTTTAGGGATGCAGTTGGGGAAGGGGAGATTTTGAAACTGGTGAAGTCCACATTGATACCATTAGGCTGCAGGGTTCCCAGGCGGAATATGAGTTGCTGTTCCTGCAACCTTCGGGTGGCATCATTGTGGCACTGCAGGAGGCCCATGATGGACATGTCATCTAAAGAATGGGAGGGGGCGTGGAAATGGTTTGCGACCGGGAGGTGCAGTTGTTTGTTGCGAACTGAGCGGAGGTGTTCTGCAAAGCGGTCTCCAAGCCTCCGCTTGGTTTCCCAAATGTAGAGGAAGCCACACCGGGTACAGTGGATGCAGTATACCACATTGGCAGATGTGCAGGTGAACCTCTGCTTAATGTGAAATGTCATCTTGGGGACTGGGATAGGGGTGAGGGAGGAGGTGTGGGGGCAAGTGTAGCATTTCCTGCGGTTGCAGGGGAAGGTGCTGGGTGTGGTGGGGTTGGAGGGCAGTGTGGAGCGAACAAGGGAGTCACGGAGAGAGTGGTCTCTCCAGAAAGCAGACAGGGGTGGGGATGGAAAAATGTCTTGAGTGGTGGGGTCGGATTGTAGATGGCGGAAGTGTCGGAGGATGATGTGTTGTATCCGGAGGTTGGTGGGGTGGTGTGAGAGAACGAGGGGGATCCTCTTTTGGCGGTTGTGACAGGGGCGGGATGTGAGGGATGTGTTGCGGGAAATACGGGAGACGTGGTCAAGGGCGTTCTCGATCACTGTGGGGGGAAAGTTGCGGTCCTTGAAGAACTTGGACATCTGGGATGTGCGGGAGTGGAATGTCTTATCGTGGGAGCAGATTCGGCGGAGGCAGAGGAATTGGGAATAGGGGATGGAATTTTTGCAGGAGGGTGGGTGGGAGGATGTGTATTCTAGGTAGCTGTGGGAGTCGGTGGGCTTGAAATGGACATCAGTTACAAGCTGGTTGCCTGAGATGGAGACTGAGAGGTCCAGGAAGGTGAGGGATGTGCTGGAGATGGCCCAGGTGATCACCCTCAACAACTTCTCTTTTGACTCCTCCCACTTCCTACAGACTAAGGGGGTGGCCATGGGTACCCGCATGGGCCCCAGCTATGCCTGCCCCTTTGTAGGTTACGTGGAACAGTCCCTCTTCCACACCTACACAGGCCCCAAACCCCACCTCTTCCTCCGTTACATTGATGACTGTATCGGCGCCGCCTCTTGCTCCCCAGAGGAGCTCGAACAGTTCATCCACTTAACCAACACCTTCCACTCCAACCTTCAGTTCACCTGGGCCATCTCCAGCACATCCCTCACCTGCCTGGATCTCTCAGCCTCCATCTCAGGCAACCAGCTTGTAACTGATGTCCATTTCAAGCCCACCGACTCCCACAGCTACCTAGAATACACCTCCTCCCACCCACCCTCCTGCAAAAATTCCATCCCCTATTCCCAATTTTTCCGACTCCGCCGCATCTGCTCCCACGATAAGACATTCCACTCCCGCATATCCTAGATGTCCAAGTTCTTCCAGGACCGCAACTTTCCCCCCACAGTGATCGAGAACGCCGTTGACCGCGTCTCCCGCATTTCCCGCAACACATCCCTCACACTCCGCCCCCGCCACAACCGCCCCAAGAGGATCCCCCTCGTTCTCACACACCACCCCACCAACCTCCGGAGACAACGCATCATCCTCCGACACTTCCGCCATCTACAATCCGACCCCACCACCCAAGACATTTTTCCATCCCCACCCCTGTCTGCTTTCCGGAGAGACCACTCTCTCCGTGACTCCCTTGTTCGCTCCACACTGCCCTCCAACCCCACCACACCCGGCACCTTCCCCTGCAACCACAGGAAATGCTACACTTGCCCCCACACCTCCTCCCTCACCCCTATCCCAGTCCCCAAGATGACATTCCACATTAAGCAGAGGTTCACCTGCACATCTGCCAATGTGGTATACTGCATCCACTGTACACGGTGTGGCTTCCTCTACATTGGGGAAACCAAGCGGAGGCTTGGAGACCGCTTTGCAGAACACCTCCGCTCAGTTCGCAACAAACAACTGCACCTCCCAGTCGCAAACCATTTCCACTCCCCCTCCCATTCTTTAGATGACATGTCCATCATGGGCCTCCTGCAGTGCCACAATGATGCCACCCGAAGGTTGCAGGAACAGCAACTCATATTCCGCTTGGGAACCCTGCAGCCCAATGGTATCAATGTGGACTTCACCAGTTTCAAAATCTCTCCTTCCCCAACTGCATCCCTAAACCAGCCCAGCTCTTCCCCCCCACCCACTGCATCCCAAAACCAGTCCAGCCTGTCTCTGCCTCCCTAACCGGTTCTTCCTCTCACCCATCCCTTCCTCCCACCCCAAGCCGCACCCCTGTCTACCTACTAACCTCATCCCACCTCCTTGACCTGTCCGTCTTCCCTGGACTGACCTATCCCCTCCCTACCTCCCCACCTATACTCTCTCCACCTATCTTCTTTTCTCTCCATCTTCGGTCCGCCTCCCCCTCTCTCCCTATTTATTCCAGTTCCCTCCCCCCATCCCCCTCTCTGATGAAGGGTCTAGGCCCGAAACGTCAGCTTTTGTGCTCCTGAGATGCTGCTTGGCCTGCTGTGTTCATCCAGCCTCACATTTTATTACAATTGCACTCCCATTTCATTAGCTCTGTATCATTGCTATTTATTTCAACCTCCCAAATTCAAGGTTTAATGTCACTCCCGATCCTGTTCCTGTCCACATTGATGCATTTCCCCTGAATGATCACGAGATACTGACAAGGACATGACTGCTCCTCCCTGACCCAGGGGAACTGAAGCCAGTTGTAATATGTGTACTGTTTGCCAGACTGGGAACCTGAAAAATCTAGGCATCTAGCGTGGGTCTCAGAAGCTTGCAAATCCCAGTCCTACTCACATTCAATTTATGACATTGAATCGGAAATACAGAGCATCATTCTTGTTGATAACATATCCTTATATAGCTTAGTCAACACAAGGGAAGAAACGTAAATACGAGTCTCCTGCTCAGTCACTCAGACACGATCACTCAAAGATGCACAGTCAAAATTCACACTCAATCATACAAACTCACAAGAACACACGCTTACTCAAGGACATACACATACACTCACAGACATACCCTGATACTAACACACACTCAAACACGCACCGGTATACACATACTCACATACCTGGATTCACAAACACAGATACGCATCCCTAAAACTCTCACACACTCACATGCCTTGATACACACAAACACACACACACAAAGTGATATCCATTGATGCACACGCTTAAAATTTACACACACATAAATGCACTGGCACAGCACAAACAACACATACACGGGCCACAGACATGCACTGATATACAACTCAAACACATACACACATACACTGATACACGTGAATATACATGCAGGCAAATGAAAGGACAGACAGACTTACACAAATGCTCGCACACTCCTCATAAACACTCATCACAGATACACGTCATGCCCACACAGACACAGAGTCACAGAAATGTCCCCACATTTAAACTCATGGAATCACTATCACTCAAACACACAGATACAGTTACCCACACAATCAGCCACATACATCTGCATACAGAACTCAGAGATGGATACACACATGTGGGTAAGTTACACCTGTGTGTGTATCTTGTTGCATATTTGCCCCTTGAACATTAGACATCACTCCCTGAAATCATCAGAAAAGATGGCTCAGGAATTGAGATGGGAAACGTCTCTGAGAACCAGGCTGTTTGCCCACAGTTTGAATTCCAAAATTTAACTTCTTTGTAACAACTTTCTCTTTTAAAGCTGCCATTACCTGAAGAGTGGAGGCACCCCAATGCCTACAGAGTTTCAGCGATCATAATGCAATGGGGAGGCTCTGAGATTCCTGCTGTCTCTCCCAGCTTGATGACAGGATCAGAACTGCATTAATTCCTCCAGCCGTGTCCAACATGAATGCACAGATAGTTCGCACACCCAGTGCTGCAGAAGGACGGCAGACCCCAGCTCTAAGTAGAAACTGATCAACTGCAGGCTCAGTCAGCCAGTATATGACCCAGTAACGCAGTTCCTGTCTAACTGTTCACCAGTTCTGTCGAATTAATTGTACTTCCCCTTGGCAGGATAGAGCAAAGAGATGACATAACTTTTCAGTCCCGCCTCTTAGAAAGGCAGGCAGTTGCAGAGAGGAAGATAAGCAAGCAGAGTTTCCTCTCTTGCCAGCTATCAATGGTTTAATGTCCTGCTATACATGTCCCTGCAAGATTTCATTCTCTTAGGTTTACTCTGGCTTGAGCCAAGTCTTTGAGTGTGTTTAGGACTGATTATAGACAGATGTCTGATGAGCTCGTCCTCCCCCCTCCCCCCACCGCATCCCAAAACCAGCCCAGCCTGTCCCCACCTCCCTAACCTGTTCTTCCTCTCGCCCATCCCCTCCTCCCACCTCAAGCCGCACCTCCATTTCCTACCTACTAACCTCATCCCACCTCCTTGACCTGTCCGTCTTCCCTGGACTGACCTATCCCCTCCCTACCTCCCCACCTATACTCTCCTCTCCACCTATCTTCTTTTCTCTCCATCTTCGGTCCGCCTCCCCCTCTCTCCCTATTTATTCCAGAACCCCACCCCATCCCCCTTTTCTGATGAAGGGTCTAGGCCCGAAACATCAGCTTTTGTGCTCCTGAGATGCTGCTTGTCCTGCTGTGTTCATCCAGCTTCACACTGTGTTATCTCGGACTCTCCAGCATCTGCAGTTCCCATTATCACTATTACCCACATTTGTTTGCCTGTGAAATGAAATAAATGAATCATTGCAAGAACATCAACCATGAGGGATTAGTGCACTGAAACATGGGAAGAAATCTTCAGCCCTGCCTCAGTAAGTCAGCTACATTTGAGAGAATAATGACGTACATTTCTGTTTCCTGTGCTGCATTCTGGCCCATTATTAGTAGTTTGCAACTGTAACTTCCTCAATAAAATCAGTGGTAGGGTCAGAATGACTAGCCCATGAGCTTTGTATAGGAAAATAAGATGTTACTAAAACAGACATGAGATTCAGGAATGGTCCAGTCAACAAATCTTGTCGAAATGTATTTAAATAAACTGCTCAAACTGTTAATGAAAAACAATAGTGCTTGGAATATTCAGGAATGTAAAGATATTTTCAAATCAACTTGTTCAGAGATGTTATTACACAGATCTAGAACAAGTGAGACTTAAACCTGGGTCTCCTGGATCCGAGATAGGGACAGTACTGCCACACCTGTATATCATGAGGTCTTGCCTGAGACATATGGTTTTTATGTCAGCACTTTAAAATGTTTATTGGAGCATATTTGGGAGGCTCAAAAGGTCAAGGAACCAAACCAGCACTCCCAGTGTACAGTTTACTTGTGTGATATGTATGAAACACCATTTCTCTACAATCTCCTACGCTGGCACTCCATGTGCATCATCAATAACTCTGCAAGTCAAGGTTTATTAGGAACATTGGAACAGTAGGAGACCATTCAGCCCATCAAGTCTTCAATGGGATCCTGGCTGATTTGCAACTAACACCATAAATGGACCATTGTCTCATATTCCTAAATACCACTGGTTAATGTAAATCTCACATCACAACTAGTTGAGCATCAATTTCCATTGACAGAATTACAAACTTTTTATTCATTCTCAGGATGTGGACATCACTAGGCCAGCATTTATTGCCCATCTCTAACTGCCCAAAGAGCAGTTGAGAATCAACCACCTTGCTGTGGTTCTGGAGTTACATGCAGACCAGACCAGATAAAGATGGCAGATTCTCTTCTCAGAAGGGCATTCGTGAGCCAGCTAGGTCAATTTCAGATTTTTATTGACTTCAAATTTGATCATCTGCTGTGGTGAGATTTGAATACGGGTACCTGGAAGGTTAGCTGATCTCTCAGTTATTAAAAATCCAATGACAATACCACTACACCATCATCTCCATTATCACAGTTTGTGAATGGAAGTGTTCCCTCATCTCAGTCCCAAAAGGTCTGCCTCTATCTTTCAGATCATGCTCACATTCCAACTGTAGGCACCCTGACAAGACAAAGCAATTTCTATCAACACATTAGTCCTCATAAATGGTGAAAGCAGTTGCTCCTATGTTCCTAACACAGCACTACCTCAGCATTGTGTGGGAAGGTGTCACTGAAAACATTGTTCTAAACTTTCTGAAATTGGGCTTGAAATTCCCTCAGATGTGCCCATGTCCACCTAATACCACCATTCCATTAATTTAACACCTGCCAAGCCCCCTTTATCTGCAGCTCCACCTACCCCCATAACCAGTCCTGAAGAAGGGAAATGCCTGAAACGTTGACTGATCATTTCCTCCAGATGCTGCCTGGCCTGCTGTGCTCTTCCAGCCTCCTGTTTGTCTACCGTCAGGCTTGAACCTGTGGCCTGCTGAAAGACAATGAGGGAGCTGGTGAGGAGGTGAAAATAGTACCACAGAAAGCAAGCTCTAATATACAGTGAAAAAAACAGAAATTACTGGAGAAACCCAGGAGGACTGGCAGCACCTTCAGAACTCATCTTCTTCAAAGGGTCACTGGACCTGAAATGTTAACTCCGATTTCTCTGCGCCGATGCTTCCAGAATTGCTGAGATCTTTTCCAGCAATTTCTGTTTTTTGTTCCACATCCAGATGGTCATCAGCTGCCAGTTCTGCCACCTCCAGCAGGATGCAATCACCAGATACATATTCCCCTCCCCTCCTTTGTCAGCCTTCCACAGGGAGTCCACTCCCCCCTTCGCTCCCAACAAACCACCCCCACACCTTTCCCTGCAACCACAGAAGGTGCAACATCTCCCTGTTCACTGCCTACTTCTTCATGTGGACATAGGAGCTCCCCTGGCTGAGAAAGGTAGATTTAGTTTGCAGCTATTAAGGAATTAACAGTACCGGAAACAGGCAGAACATTAGCGTTAATGGGAACTGCAGATGCTGGAGAATCCAAGATAATAAAGTGTGGAGCTGGATGAACACAGCAGGCCAAGCAGCATCTCAGGAGCACAAAAGCTGACATTTCAATGAAGGGTCTAGGCCCAAAACATCAGCTTTTGTGCTCCTGAGAGGCTGCTTGGCCTGCTGTGTTCGTCCAACTACACACGTTGTTATCTCGGCAGAACATTAGAGGTGAGCCCAAGGTCACACCAACCCCCGAATTTTTTTAATGGGGTTCGAGGACCTGTAAGGCCTACTCCTCCCTAATTTACATGTCTATGTTTCTAATTATTATTCCGGAAATCTCATCTGTTTTTGTAAGCCTGATAATCAGTGGGTGCCTGAGAATCAGCCTTATGTGAGAAATCTCCCAGAATTAACCACATTTTTGGAACAATATTCAACAGTAGTCAGGCTCCTGTTAACACCTCACACTGAATAACAAAGATTCATAACAGCAGGTCACACATCTCTGCTCTTTCTGTAAATACTTCTTCCTTTCTCTCTCTTGTAAGTAATTTTTTCATTTCCCTTTTTGATTAGACTTCAGTCTCACCATTGTGCTTTCCTCTCTCCAATTCGTCTGAAATCCCATTAAGGCTTATAGGGTGGATGGGTCAGTTGGACAGAAAATTGGTTTAAAGATAGATTATAGCCAGTTGCGGTAAATGATTATTATTCTGAATGCACCAGACAATGGTAGCCAGTGGTATACCCCAGAGCTCAGTCCCACTGGGTTTTTCAAAATATACAAATCTCTCAGATATTGGAATATGAGTAAAACTTTGACAGTTTCCAAAGCTTTGAATTTTGGAAACAAGGCTGACAGTAGAGATGACAAGGTGTAGAGCTGGATGAACACAGCAGGCCAAGCAGCATCAGAGGAACAGGAAGGCTGAGGTTTCGGGCCTAGACCCTTCTTCAGAAGGGTCTTCATTTCTGAAGAAGGGTCTAGGCCCAAAACGTCAGCCTTCCTGCTCCTCTGATGCTGCTGGGCCTGCCGTGTTCATCCAGCTCTACACCGTGTTATCTCAAATTCTCCAGCATCTGCAGTTCCTACTATCTCTGACAGCAGAGATGATGTTCATCAACTGCAATAAAAGTAATGCAGGAGCTGAATGGGTAAGTTGTGGTGTAGTGGTTATGTCAATGGACTCATCATCTGAAGGCCCAGGCTAATGTTCTGTTGGACACAGGTTCAAATTCCACCGTAGAATCTGGGGAAGTTAAATTTTATTGATAAACCTGCAATTCAAAACCAGTCTCAGTGATAATAACTGCCGTCAATTATCATAAAGACCCATCTGATTCACTAATGACATGTGATGTGAGTTTGCTCGCTGAGCTGGAAGGTTCGTTTTCAGACGTTTCGTCACCATTCTAGGTAACATCATCAGTGAGCCTCCGACGAAGCGCTGGTGTTATGTCCCGCTTTCTGTTGATCTGGTTAGGTTTCCTTGGGTTGGTGATGTCATTTCCTGCGTTGGTGAGGTTCCTCCAATGCAGGAAATGACATCACCAACCCAAGGAAACCTAACCAGATAAATAGAAAGTGGGACATAACACCAGCGCTTCATCGGAGGCTCACTGATGATGTTACCTAGAATGGCGACGAAACGTCTGAAAACGAACCTTCCAGCTCAGCAAGCAAACTCACATCCAGAACCTCAACCTGAGCTACAAATCTTCTCAAAACTCGCTAATGACATGTGATTCCAGACCATAGCAATATGGTCCATGGGCGGCACGGTGGCTCAGTGATTAGCACTGCAGCCTCACAGCACCAGGGACCCGGGTTCGATTCCAGCCTCAGGTAACTGTCTGTGTGGAGTTTGCACATTCTCCCCGTGTCTGTGTGGGTTTCCTCCGGGTGCTCCGGTTTCCTCCCACAGTCCAAAGATGTGCAGGCTAGATGGATTGGCCATGCTAAATTGCCCATAGTGTTCAGGGGTGCGTGGGTTATAGGGAGATGGGTCTGGGTTGGATGTTCCAAATGGCAGTGTGGACTTGTTGGGCCGAAGGGCTTGTTTCCACACTTAGGGAGTCTAATATTGACTCTTAACTGCCTTCTGAAATGGTTTGAGCAAAACATTCAGTTCAAGGCTAATTAAAGATGGATAACTAAAGTGGCTCCTGCAGCAATGCCCACATCTCATGGAGAAACTTAAAAAAAAGGACAACGGGTAGGAGGAATTTGCTGAAGAAAGTGAAATCAAGCATGTGAGAAAATTATGGAGGGCTAATACAAACTGATTAGTCCCATGCGTTAGGGAGCTGAAGCGGGAGCTGGATGAACTTCGGATCATTCGGGAGGCAGAGTCAGTGATAGAGAAGAGTACAGGGAAGTAGTTACTCCTAAGCATGAAGAAAGCTGGGTAACTGTTAGAAGGGGGATAAAGCAGTCAGTGCAGGGATCCCCTGTGGCTGTTCCCCTGAAAAACAAGTATACCGTTTTGGATACTGTTGGGGGGGATGACTTACCAGGGGCATGCATGAGGGTGCAGGTCTCTGGCACAGAGTCTGTCCCTCTTGCACAGAAGGGAAGGGGGGATAGGAAGACAGTGATAGTCATTGGGGACTCAGTAGTTAGAGGGACAGATAGAAGGTTTGCCGGGAACGAAAGAGACTCACGGTTGGTGTGTTGCCTCCCAGGTGCCAGGATCCGTGATGTCTCGGATCGTGTCTTTGGGGTCCTGAAGGGAGACGGTGTCCAGCCCCAAGTCGTGGTCCACATAGGCACCAATGACATAGGTAGAAAGAGGGATAGGGATGTCAGGCAGGATTTCAGGGAGCTAGGGTGGAAGCTGAGAGCTAGAACAAACAGGGTGGTCATCTCCGGTTTGTTACCCGTGCCACGTGATAGCGAGGCAAAGAACAGGGAGAGATTTCAGCTGAACACGTGGCTGCAGGGATGCTGCAGGTGGGAGGGCTTCAGGTACATGGACAATTGGGGCTCATTCTGGGGAAGGTGGGTCCTGTACAAACAGGACGGTCTCCACTTGAACCAGAGGGGCACTAATATCCTGGGTGGGAAATTTGCTAGTGCTGTTCGGGTGGGTTTAAACTAGCTGAGCAAGGGAATGGGAAACTGAGGTGTAGTCCTAGTACACAGGAGGATGAGAGTAGGGAGGACATGGACAGGACCTCACTGTCACAGAAGTGTGCTGGCAGACAGCAAGCTGGGTTGAAGTGTGACGACTTTAATGCCGGGAGTATCCGGAATAAGGTAGGTGAGCTTGCAGCTTGGATAGGTACCTGGGACTTCCATGTTGTGGCCATTTCGGAGACATGGATAGAGCAGGGTCAGGAATGGATGTTGCAGGTTCCAGGGCTTAGATCTTTCATTAAGGTCAGGGAAGGTGGTAAACGAGGGGGAGGTGTGGCTTTGTTAGTCAAGGACAGTATAACAGTGGCTGAAAGAACTTTTGATGAGGACTCGTCGACTGAGGTGGTATGGGCTGAGGTCAGAAACAGGAGAGGAGAGGCCACACTGCTGGGAGTTTTTTATAGGTCTCCGCAAAGTTCCAGGGATGTGGAGGAGAGGATCGGCAAAACGATTCTGGGCAGAAATGAAAGGAACAGGGTGGTCATTATGGGAGACTTTAACTTCCCGAACATTGACTGGAAATGCCATAACTCTAGAACGTTGGATGGATCAGTTTGTGTCCAATGTGTGCAGGAGGGTTTCCTGACACAGTATGTCGAAGGGCTGACAAGAGGGGAGGCCACACTGGATCTGGTACTTGGCAATGAACCGGGCCAGGTGTTTGATTTAGTGGTAGGTGAGCACTTTGGAGAGAGTGACCATAATTCAGTTATGTTTAGTTTAGCAATGGAGAGGGATAGGAACATGCCACAGGGCAGGAGTTATAGATAGACTTCCAATTCCCTGGCCCCCAACACCTCATTTTCACCATGGACGTCCAGTCCCTATACACCTGTATTCCGCATGCAGATGGCCTCCAGGCCCTCCGCTTCTTCCTGTCCGGCAGGCCCAACCAGTCCCCTTCCACCGACACCCTCATCCGCCTAGCTGAACTCGTCCTCACCCTCAAGAACTTCCCTTTTGATTCCTCCCACTTCCTACAGACAAGGGGGGTGGCCATGGGCACCCGCATGGGCCCCAGCTATGCCTGCCTCTTTGGTTGTGTGGTGCAGTGGGGGGAGGGGACGAGCTGGGCTGGTTTAGGGATGCGGTGGGGGAAGGTTAGGTGGAACAGTCCCTCTTCTGCACCTACACTGGCCCCAAACCCCACCTCTTCCTCCGTTACATTGATGACTGTATCGGCACCGCCTCTTTCTCCCCAGAGGAGCTCGAACAGTTCATCCACTTCACCAACACCTTTCACTCCAACCTTCAGTTCACCTGGGCCATCTCCAGCACATCCCTCACCTTCCTGGACCTCTCAGTCTCCATCTCAGGCAGCCAGCTTGTAACTGATGTCCATTTCAAGCCCACCGACTCCCACAGCTACCTAGAATACACCTCCTCCCACCCAACCTCCTGCAAAAATTCCATCCCCTATTCCCAATTCCTCCGCCTCCGCCGCATCTGCACCCATGACGAGACATTCCACTCCCGCACATCCCAGATGTCCAAGTTCTTCAAAGACCGCAACTTTCCCCCCACAGTGATCGAGAACGCCCTTGACCGCGTCTCCCGCATTTCCCGCAACACATCCCTCACACCCCGCCCCCGCCACAACCGCCCAAAGAGGATCCCCCTCGTTCTCACACACCACCCCACCAACCTCCGGATACAACGCATCATCCTCCGACACTTCCGCCATCTACAATCCGACCCCACCACCCAAGACATTTTTCCATCCCCACCCCTGTCTACTTTCCGGAGAGACCACTCTCTCCGTGACTCCCTTGTTCGCTCCACACTGCCCTCCAACCCCACCACACCCGGCACCTTCCCCTGCAACCGCAGGAAATGCTACACTTGCCCCCACACCTCCTCCCTCACCCCTATCCCAGGCCCCAAGATGACATTCCACATTAAGCAGAGGTTCACCTGCACATCTGCCAATGTGGTATACTGCATCCACTGTACCCGGTGTGGCTACCTCTACATTGGGGAAATCAAGCGGAGGCTTGGGGACCGCTTTGCAGAACACCTCTGCTCAGTCTGCAACAAACAACTGCACCTCCCAGTCGCAAACCATTTCCACTCCCCCTCCCATTCTCTTGATGACATGTCCATCATGGGCCTCCTGCACTGCCACAATGATGCCACCCGAAGGTTGCAGGAACAGCAACTCATATTCCGCTTGGGAACCCTGCAGCCTAATGGTATCAATGTGGACTTCACCAGTTTCAAAATCTCCCCTTCCCCCACCGCATCCCAAAACCAGCCCAGTTCGTCCCCTCCCCCCACTGCACCACACAACCAGCCCAGCCCTTCCCCTCCACCCACTGCATCCCAAAACCAGTCCAACCTGTCTCTGCCTCCCTAACCTGTTCTTCCTCTCACCCATCCCTTCCTTCCACCCCAAGCCGCACCCCCATCTACCTACTAACCTCATCCCACCTCCTTGAACTGTCCGTCTTCCCTGGACTGACCTATCCCCTCCCTACCTCCCCACCTATACTCTCTCCACCTACCTTCTTTTCTCTCCATTTTCGATCCACCTCCCACTCCCTCCCTATTTATTCCAGAACCCTCGCCCCATCCCCCTCTCTGATGAAGGGTCTAGGCCCGAAACGTCAGCTTTTGTGCTCCTGAGATGCTGCTTGGCCTGCTGTGTTCATCCAGCCTCACATTTTATCAGCTTGTAACTGATGTCCATTTCAAGCCCACCGACTCCCACAGCTACCTAGAATACACCTCCTCCCACCCACCCTCCTGCAAAAATTCCATCCCCTATTCCCAATTCCTTCGCCTCCGCCGCATCTGCTCCCACGATGAGTCATTCCACTCCCGCACATCCCAGATGTCCAAGTTTTTCAAGGACCGCACCTTTCCCCCCACAGTGGTTGAGAACGCCCTTGACCGCGTCTCCCGCATTTCTCGCAACACATCCCTCACACCCTGCCCCCGCCACAATCACCCAAAGAGGATCTCCCTCATTCTCACACACCACCCCACCAACCTCCGGATACAACACATCATCCTCCGACACGTCCGCCATCTACAATCCGACCCCACCACCCAAGACATTTTTCCATCCCCACCCTTGTCTGCTTTCCGGAGAGACCACTCTCTCCATGACTCCCTTGTTCGCTCCACACTGCCCTCCAACACCACCACACCCGGCACCTTCCCCTGCAACCGCAGGAAATGCTACACTTGCCCCCACACCTCCTCCCTCACCCCTATCCCAGGCCCCAAGATGACTTTCCATATTAAGCAGAGGTTCACCTGCACATCTGCCAGTGTGGTCTACTGCATCCATTGTACCTGGTGTGGCTACCTCTACATTGGGGAAATCAAGCGGAGGCTTGGGGACCGCTTTGCAGAACACCTCTGCTCGATTCGCAATAAACGACTGCACCTCCCAGTCGCAAACCATTTCCACTCCCCCTCCCATTCTCTAGATGACATGTCCATCATGGGCCTCCTGCAGTGCCACAATGATGCCACCCGAAGGTTGCAGGAACAGCAACTCATATTCCGCTTGGGAACCCTGTAGCCCAATGGTATCAATGTGGACTTCACCAGCTTCAAAATCTCCCCTCCCCCCACCGCATCCCAAAACCAGCCCAGTTCGTCCCCTACCCCCACTGCACCACACAACCAGCCCAGCTCTTCCCTTCCACCCACTGCATCCCAAAACCAGTCCACCTGTCTCTGCCTCCCTAACCTGTTCTTCCTCTCACCCATCCCTTCCTCCCACCTCAAGCCGCACCTCCATCTCCTAACCTCATCCCACCTCCTTGACCTGTCCCTCTTCCCTGAACTGACCTATCACCTCCCTACCTCCCCACCTATACTCTCCTCTCCACCTATCTTCTTTTCTCTCCATCTTCGGTCTGCCTCACGCTCTCTCCCTATTTATTCCAGAACCCTCACCCCATCCCCGTCTCTGATGAAGGGTCTAGGCCCGAAACGTCAGCTTTTGTGCTCCTGAGATGCTGCTTGGCCTGCTGTGTTCATCCAGCCTCACATTTTATTATCCTAGTTATAGATAGGGGAAGGGCAATTATAATGCGAATAGGCAAGACTTAGGAGACATAGAATGGGTTAGCAAAATGCAGGGGAAGGGGACAATCGAAATGTGGAGCTGGTTTAAGGAACAGATATTGCGTGTCCTTGGCAGGTACGTCCCTGTCAGGCAGGGAGGAAGCAATAAGGTAAAGGAGCCGTGGTTTACTAAAGAAATTGTATCTCTTGTTATGCGGAAGAGGGAGCCTTATGTGACGATGAGACTAGATGGTTCAGATGAGGCGATGGAGAGTTACAGATTACCTAGGAAGGATTTAAGGAGAGAGTTAAGAAGAGCAAGGAGGGGACATGAGCAGACATTGGCAGGTAGAATAAAGGAGAACCCTAAAGCTTTCTATAGGTATGTGAGGAATAAGAGGATGACTAGGGTAGGAATAGGGCCAGTCAAAGACAGAAGGGGGAAGTTGTGTGTGGACCCTGTGGAGATCGGAGAGGTGCTATACGAGTGTTTCTCATCTATTTTCACTCTGGAAAAGTAGAATATTGTAGAGGAGACGACTGAGTTACGGGCTACTAGAATTGAAAGGATTAAGGTTAGTAAGGAGGGGGTGTTATCAATTCTAGAAGGTGTGAAGGTAGATAAATCCCCTGGGCCAGATGGGATTTTTCCGAGGATTCTCTGGGAAGCGAGGGAGGAGGTGGCGCAACCGTTGGCCTTGATCTTTGAGTCCTCATTGTCTACAGGTTTAGTACCAGAGGACTGGTGGATTGCAAATGTTGCGCCCTTGTTCAAGAAGGGCCGTAGGGATGACCCAGCTAATTATAGACCTGTGAGCCTTACGTCTGTTGTAGGAAAGGTTTTGGGAAGGATTATAAGAGATAGGATTTATAATCATCTAGCAAGCAACAATTTAATTGGAGATGGTCAGCATGGATTCGTCAAGGGCAGGTCGTGTCTCACAAACCTCAATGGGTTTTTTGATAAGGTGACCAAGCATGTGGATGAGGGTCAGGCAGTTGACGTGGTGTACATGGACTTCAGTAAAGCGTTTGATAAGGTTCCACATGGTAGGCTATTGGAGAAAATACAGAGGCATGGGATTGAGGGAGATTTAGCAGTTTGGATGAGAAACCGGATTTCTGTAAGAAGGCAACGAGTGGTGGTTGATGGAAAATATGGTTACTAGTGGTGTGCCTCAAGGATCTGTTTTGGGACCACTGCTGTTTGTCATTTTTATAAATGACTTGAACACAGGCATTGGTGGATGGGTTAGTAAGTTTGCAGATGACACTAAAGTCAGTGAAGTGGTGGACAGTGTGGAAGAATGTTACAGGTTGCAGGGAGACTTGGATAAAGTGCAGAATTGGGCTGAAAGGTGGCAAATGGAGTTTAATACAGACAAATGTGAGGTGATTCATTTTGGGAGGAATAATAGGAAGGCAGAATACTGGGTCAATGGAAAGATTCTTGGTAGTGTGGATGTGCAGATGGATCTTGGTGTCCATGTACATAGATCCCTGAAAGCTGCCACCCAGGTTAATAGTGCTGTTAAGAAGGCTTACGGTGTTTTAGGTTTTATTGGTAGAGGGATTGAGTTCCAGAGCCGTGATGTCATGCTGCAACTGTACAAAACTAGTGCGGCCTATTTTGGAATATTGTGTGCAGTTCTGGTCGCTCCATTACAGGAAGGATGTGGAAGCTTTGGAAAAGGTCCAGAGGAGATTTACCAGGATGTTGCCTGGTCTGGAGCGCAGGCCCTATGAAGAAAGGCTGAGGGACTTGGGTTGGTTCTCATTGGAGAGAAGGAGGTTAAGAGGGAATTTAATAGAGACAAGATCATCAGAGGATTGGATATGGTGGACAGTGAGAGTCTTTTTCCGAAGATGATGATGTCAGCTTGTAAAAGGGGGCATGGCTACAAATTTAGGGGTGATAGATTTAAGACAGATGTCAGAGGCAGGTTCTTTACTCAGAGAGTGGTAAGGGCGTGGAATGCCCTGCCCGCCAATGTAGTTAACTCAGCCACATTAGGGGCATTTAAACAGTCCTTGGATAAGCAGATGGATGATGACGGGATAGTGTGGGGGGAGGGGCTTAGATTAGCTCACAGGTCGGCGCAACATCGAGGGCCGAAGGGCCTGTTCTGCGCTGTATTGTTCTATGTTCTATTCTAATGGGTGTGCAGGGATGGAGTGACCTGACAGTTTCTGGCCAGGATTTGTCCTGACACCCAGATCTTAGACAGTAGCAGGATATACCGAGAACAGTTATCACTCAGGAGAAGATGATGGGGAAACATGAGGGAGGAGCTGGTCAGAGTTGATTGGAAGGGGAGCCTAGCAGGGAACCTGGTGGAACAGCAATGGGGAGATTTTCTGGGAGTAATTCGAGAGGAACAGCAGAAATTCATCCCAAGGAGAAAGAAACACACTAAGGGGAGGATGAGGCAGCCATGAATGGCAAGGGAGGTCAGGGACAGTGTAAAAGCAAAAGTCTAAGTACAGTGTCTTCACAATGTGGTGAAGATCAGTGGGAAGCCGGAGGATTGGGAAGTCTTTAAGAAAAGCAGCAGAGGATAACAAAAAAAAACAAGGAGTGGGGAGAAAATCAAATATGAGAGTAGGCCAGCTAGTAATATAAAAGAAGATTGCAAGAGTCTTCTTCAGTTATTTAGATTATAAGAGGGAGGCAAGAACGGAGAGTGAATCACTGGAGGATGAGGCTGGGGAAGTAGTAATGGGGAACAAAGAAATGGTGGAGGAACTGAAGAGGAACTTTCCATCAGTTTTCACAGGGGAAGGCACCAGCAACGTATCAGAACTTTATGAGAGTCAGGGGATAGAGGTGCGTAGTGGCCATCACTGAGGAGAAGGTGCTGGGGAAACTGAAAGGTCTGAAGGTGGATAAACCACCTGGGCCAGATGGACTACACCCCAGGGGTCCGAAGATAATCGCTGAGGGGATTGTAGAGGCATTGGTGGTGATCTTTCAAGAATCATTAGACACAGGTAGGGTCCCAGAGGACTGGAAAATGGATAAAATCACACCCCTGGTTAAGAGGGGAGGGAGATAGAACTCGGGAAACTATAGGCTAGTTAGCCTGACCTTGGCTGTCAGTATGATTTTAGAATCCATTAATTGATGAGATTGCGGAGTACTTTGGAAGTGCTTGGTAAAATAAGGCTGAGTTAGCATGACTTCGTCAAGGGAGGTCATACCTGACAAATTAGCTAGAATTCTTTCAGGAGGCAATGAGCAGGTTAGGCAGAGGAGAACCAATGGACATAGCCTATTTGGATTTCGAGAAGGCCTTTGACAAGGTGCCACACAGGAGACTGCTGAATAAGATGCTGTTAGGGTCCAGGTACTGACATGGATAGAGGATTAACTGACTAGCAGGAAGCAAAGAATGGGGATAAAGGGGTCTTTTACAGGATAGCTGCCAGTGACGAGCAGAGTTCTGCACGGGTCAGTTTTGGGACCACAATTAATCATGTTATATATTAACTGTCTGATTGAAGGAACTGAGGGTATTGTTGCTACGTTTGGGTATGGCATAATGATAGGTGGAGGGACAGTAGTGTTGAGGGGGTGGGGAGGCTGCAGAAGGACGTGGGCGGGCTCGGGGAGTGGGCAAGGAAGTGGCAGGTGGTATACAATGTGGGGAAGTGTGAGGTTATGCACTTTATTCTTTGAATGGAGGCATGGACTATTTCCTGAACGGATTTGATTTAAGTGGAAATCTGGGTTTAGAATCTAAATTTATCAAGGATGGAGATGAAATATGTTTTGCTACATTTACAGCTGTGATGTTCATGTGCCCAAAAGATTTTTGGACATTGATGATACAGAGTGTGGCTACTGGTGACAGTTAGCTCTGTTGGTTGAATGGCTAGTTTATGATGCAGAGTGGTATGGGATCATTTCCTCCCACAGCTGAAGTTACCATCCTTCTCTCTCTCTCCCATCGTCTGAGGCGTGGTCCCCCTCAGATTAACCCACCACCAGTCATCTCTCTCCAATGGGACAGCTGCCTTATTGTCTGGTAGGACAAGGGTGGCATTACCTTTACTCTTTTATAGCAATGAATGATTACATGAAGTTTTGAACAGATATTTCAAAGTGAAAGGAATTCCTTATTTTTCAAATCAAGGAGGTAAACCCAACAAAGATGTGAGAGATACTGAAGTGATAGGATTAGGGTCAGATACTGGAGCAAGTTGGTTATTAGTGTTGGTCATAAGTGCAATAATGCGTCATGTGAATTGTTTTTATTTTGGGAATGAAACGACCTGGCAGGTTCAAAAAATTGGGCCTCACTGAGGTTGGAGGTGAAATAAATTGAGCCACAAGCAGTGGAACTGACAGAATTGTTTCCTCATTGTATTGTGTCTTGACCTCACGCCCACAGAATTAGACAGGAGGAGGAAGAATCTATGAAAAAAGGAAATGATGTGGAAATTCAGTTATCCGATGCCACTTTTGTCAATGACATTCTGTTCATTTTGAAGTGTCAGTGTCTTTGCCAGTCAGAACAGATACTCTTGCTGAAAAATCAAACGGTACACATGGGAAAAGCTACGTGGCACAGAAGGAATAAATGTTAAGACCATACATTTGCTACAAGTTACAACGCAACACAAGGAGTATGGGGGAGACGAATATTTCTATGCAGTGCACCATCAATGTTTTTCAGTTCTGAGGAAGGGTCACAGGACCTGAAACGTTAACTCTGACTTTCTCCTCACTGATGCTGCCAGACCTGCTGAGCTTTTCCAGCAACTTTGCTTTTGATCCTGATTTACAGCATCCGCAGTTCTTTTGGTTTTAAATCAATATTCTTCCAGTGTGGAGCCTGACAAGCATGCCGTGACTTTCTTATAAGGGCAGAAAGTCCTATTAGTTCCAAGAGAAGAATTGGGACAGAAACAAACATCCAGAGGAAGATTTTATTGGGCCTCCAAGATTCATGATGGCATGAGAACTGAAGATCCAGGGCAGAGGGTGAATTGGGCGCTGTCGTAAAAACCATTGTGAATGGTACATGAACCTACCCCTGGTTCAAAGCAAACAACCAAAACCACACACCTTTCCGGACATCCACAGAAGGAGTAATATCTCCCCTTTCACCGCTTCCTTCCCCGGAATCCATGGGCCCATACATAGCATCCAGGTGAAAGAACACAGCTCCCACCCCTACATCCTCCTGTAACAACACAGCTCCAACCCCCACATCCCCCTGTAACAACACAGCTCCAACCCCCACATCCCCCTGTAACAACACAGCTCCAACCCCTACATCCCCCTGTAACAACACAGCTCCAACCCCTATATCCCCCTGTAACAACACAGCACCAACCCCCACATTCTCCTGTAACAACACAGCTCCAACCACTACATCCCTCTGCAACAAAAGAGCTCCAAACCCTACATCCTTCTCAAACAACACAGCTCCAACCCCTACATCCCCCTGTAACAACACAGCTCCAACCCCTACATCCCCCTGTAACAACACAGCTCCAACCCCTACATCCCCCTGTAACAACACAGCTCCAACCCCTACATCCGCCTGTAAAAACACAGCTCCAATCCTGACATCACGATGTAATAGCACAGCACGAACCCCGACATTCCCCTGGAGCAACACAGCTCCAACCATTACATCCCACAGTCACAACACAGCTCCAACCCCTACATCGCCATGTAACAACACAGCTCCAACCGGTACATCCCCCTGTAACAACGCAGCTCCAACCACGACATCCCCCTGAAACAACACAGCTCCAACCAGTACGTCCCCCTGTAACAACGCAGCTCCAACCCCTACATCCCCCTCTAACAACACAGCTCCAACGCCTACATACCCCTGAACAACACAGCTCCAACCCTGACATCCCCCTGTAACAACACAGCTCCAAGGCCGACAGTCCCCTGAAACAACACAGCTGCAACCCCTACATTCTTCTGTAACAACACAGCTCCAACCCCTACATTCTCCTGTAACAACACAGCTCCACCCACTACATCCACCTGAAACAACACAGCTCCAACACCAACATCCTCCTGCAACAACCTCTAGATCTCCCTGTAACAACACAGCTCCAAGCCCAACAGTTCCCTGTAACAACACAGCTCCAACCCCTGCATCCCCCTGTAACAACACAGCTCCAACCCCTGCATCCCCCTGTAACAACACAGCTCCAACATGAACATCCCCCTGAAACAGCGCAGCTCCAACCCCTACATCATTCTGTGACAACGCAGCTCGAACCCCTACATCCCCCTGTACAAACACAGCTCCGACCCATACATCCTCTTCAAACAATACAGCTCCAACCCCTACATACTCCTGTAACAACACAGCTCCAACCCCTACGTCCCCCTGTAACAACACAGCACCAACCTCCACATCCACCTGTAACAACACAGCTCCAACCCCTACATCTTCATGGAACAACACAGCTCCAATTCCTACATGCCCCTGAAACAACACAGCTCCAACCCTGACAACCCCCTGTAGCAACACAGCTGCAACCACGACATTCCCCTGAAACAACACAGCTCCAACCCCTACATCCTCCTGTAACAACACAGCTCCAACCCATACATACTCCTGAAATGTCACAGCTCCAACCCCTACATCCTCCTGAAACAGCACAGCTCAAACCCCGACAACCGCCTGTAACAACACAGCTCCAACATCCTCATCCCCCGGAACGAGACAGATGCAACTCATAGATCCTCTTGTAACAACAGAGCTCCAAACCCTACATCCCCCTGAAACAACACAGCTCCAACTCCTCCATCCTACTGTAACAACACAGCTCCAACCACGACATTCTCCTGAAACAACACAGCTCCAACCCCTGCATCACCCAAGAGCAACTCAGCTCCAACCACTACATCCCCCTTGAACAACACAGCTCCAACCCCTACATCGCCCTGAAACAACACAGCCCCAACTTCCAGATCCCCCTGTAACAACAGAGCTCCAACCTGTACATCCCCGTGAAACAACACAGCTCCAACCCCCACAACCCCCTGTAACAACACAGCTCCAAACCCTACATCCCCCGTAACAATAAGGCTCCAACACCTACATCCCCCTGTGACAACACAGTTCCAACCAATACATCCCCCTGTATAAACACAGCTCCAACCCCTACATCCACCTGTAACAACACAGCACCAACCTCCAGATCCCCCTGTAACAACACAGCTCCAAACCCTACATCCCCCTGTAACAAAACAGCTCCAAACCCTACATCCCCCTGTAACAACACAGCTCCAACCCCGACATCCAACTGCAAAAACACAGCACCAACCTCTAGAACCCCTGTAACAACACTGCTCCAACCCCTACATCCCCCTGTAACAACGCAGCTCCAACCAGTACATCCCCCTGAAACAACACAGCTCCAACCCCTACATCCCCCTGTAACAGCACAGCTCCAACCCCTACATCCCCCTGTAACAGCACAGCTCCAACCCCTACAACGCCCTGTAACAACACAGCTCCATCGACGACATCCCCCGGAACGACACCGATCTAACTCATAGATCCTCTCGTAACAACAGAGCTCCAAACCCTGCATCCCCCTGTAACAGCACTGCTCCAACCCTGACAACCCCCTGTACCAACACAGCTCGAAGCACTACATCCCCCTTTAACAACACATCTCCAACTCCTCCATGCACTTTTAACAGCACAGCTCCAGCCCCGAAATCCTCCTGTAACAACACAGCTCCAACCCCTACAACCCCTGTAACAACACAGCTCAAAACCCTACATTCGCCTGTAACAACACAGCTCCAACCAGCACATTCTCCTGTAACAACACAGCTCCAACCCCTACATCCCCCTCTAGCAACACAGCTCCAACTCCTACATCCCCCTGTAACAACACAGCTCCAATCACTACATCGCCCAAGAACAACTCAGCTCCAAACCATACATCCCCCTGTAACATAAAGGCTCCAAACCCTACATCCCCCTGTAACAACAAGGCTCCAACCTCTACATCCCCCTGTAACAACACAGCTCCAAACCCTACATCCCCTGAAAACACACAGCTCCAACCCATACATACACCTGTTACATCTCAGCTCCAACCCCTACATCCTACTGAAACAGCACAGCTCCAACCCTGGCAACCCCATGTAACAACACAGCTCCAACATCTACATCATTCTGTGACAACACAGCTCAAACCGCTACATCATTCTGTGACAACACAGCTCCAACCTCTACATCCCCCTGTAACAACAGAGCTCCAAACTCTACATCCCCCTGTAAGGACACAGCTCGAACCACTACATCCTCCTGAAACAACACAGCTCAAACACCTACATCACCCTGTAACGACACAGCTCCAAACCCGACATCCCCCTGTACAGCACAGCTCCAACCTCGACTTCCCCCTGTAACAACACAGCTCCAACCACTACATCGCCCTGAAACAGCACAGCCCCAACTTCTACATCCCCCTGTAACAACAGAGCTCCAGCCTGTACATCCCCGTGAAACAACACAGCTCCAACCCCCACAACCCCCTGTAACAACACAGCTCCAAACCCTACATCCCCCTGTAACAATAAGGCTCCAACCCCTACATCACCCAAGAACAACACAGCTCCAACCACAAGATCCCCCTGTATAAACACAGCTCCAAACACTACATCCCCCTGTATAAACACAGCTCCAAACACTACATCCTCCTGTAACAACACAGCTCCAACCCCTACATCCCCCTGGAACAACACAGCTCCAACCCCTACATCCTACTGTAATAACACAGCCCCAACCTCTACATTACCCAGTAACAACACAGCTCCAACCCCTACAACAGCCTGGAACAACACAGGTCGAACCACTGCATCCCCCTGTAACAACACAGCTCCAACCCCTACATCCCCCTGTAACAACACAGCTCCAACCCCTACATCCCCCTGTAACAACACAGCTCCAACCCCTACATCATTCTGTGACAACACAGATCAAACCCCTACATCCCCTTGTACAAACACAGCTCCAACATCGACATCCTCCTGTCACAACACAGCTCCAACCCCTACATTCTCCTGTCACAACACCGCTCCACCCACTACATACACCTGAAACAACACAGCTCCACCCACTACATCCCCCTGTAACAACACAGCTCCAACATCTACATCCCCCTGTAACAACACAGCTCCAACATCTACATCCCCCTGTAACAACACAGCCCCAACATCTACATCCCCCTGTAACAACACAGCTCCAAACACTACATCATTCTGTGACAACACAGATCGAACCCCTACATCCCCCTGTAACAACACAGCTCCAACCCCTACATTCTCCTGTTACAACACAGCTCCAACCCCTACATTCTCCTGTTACAACACAGCTCCACCCACTACTTCCACCTGGAACAACAGAGCTCCAACACCAACATCCTCCTGCAACAACACAGCTCCAACCTCTAGATCTCCCTGTAACAACACATCTCCAAGCCCGACAGTCCCCTGGAACAACACAGCTCCAACCACGACATCCCCCTGAAACAGCGCAACTCCAACCCCTACATCCCCCTGCGACAACACTGCACCAACCTCTAGATCCCCGGTAACAACACAGCTCCAACCTCTACATCCCCCTGTAACAACACAGCTCCAACCCCGACATCCCCCTGTAACAACACAGCTCCAAACCCTACATCCCCCTGTACAGCACAGCTCCAACCCCTACATTCCCCTGTAACAACATAGCACCAAAATCTAGATCCCCCTGTAACAACACAGCTCCAAACCCGACATCACCCTGTACAGGACTGCTCCAAACCCTACATCCCCCTGTACAGCACAGCTCCAACCTCTACATCCCCCTGTAACAACACAGCCCCAAACCCGACATCACCATGTACAGGACTGCTCCAAACCCTACATCCCCCGGTAACAACACAGCACCAAAATCTAGTTCCACCTGTAACAACACAGCTCCAACCCCTACATCCCCCTGTAACAACACAGCTCCAACCCCTACATCCCCCTGTAACAACACAGCTCCAACCTCTACATCCCCCTGTAACAACACAGCTCCAACCCCCACATTCTCCTGTAACAACACAGCTCCAACCCCTACATCCCCCTGTAACAACACAGCACCAACCTCTAGATCCCCGGTAACAACACAGCTCCAACCTCTACATCCTCCTGTAACAACACAGCTCCAAATCCTACATCCCCCTGTAACAACACAGCACCAACCTCTAGATCCCCGGTAACAACACAGCTCCAACCCCCACATTCTCCTGTAACAACACAGCACCAACCTCTAGATCCCCGGTAACAACACAGCTCCACCCTCTACATCCCCCTGTAATAACAGAGCTCCAAACTCTACATCCCCCTGTAAAGACACAGCTCGAACCACTACATCCTCCTGAAACAACACAGCTCAAACACTTACATCCCCCTGTAACAACACAGCTCCAAACCCTACATCCCCGTGTACAGCACAGCTCCAACCCCTACATTCTCCTGTAACAACACAGCTCCAACCCCTACATCCCCCTGTAACAACACAGCACCAACCTCTAGATCCCCGGTAACAACACAGCTCCAACCCCTACATCCCCCTGTAACAACACAGCACCAACCTCTAGATCCCCGGTAACAACACAGCTCCACCCTCTACATCCCCCTGTAATAACAGAGCTCCAAACTCTACATCCCCCTGTAAAGACACAGCTCGAACCACTACATCCTCCTGAAACAACACAGCTCAAACACTTACATCCCCCTGTAACAACACAGCTCCAAACCCTACATCCCCGTGTACAGCACAGCTCCAACCCCTACATTCCCCTGTAACAACACAGCACCAAAATCTAGATCCCCCTGTAACAACACAGCTCCAACCTCTATATTCCCCTGTGACAACAGAGCTCCAACCTCTACATCCCCCTGTAACGACACAGCTCCAAACCCTACATCCCCCTGTAACAACACAGCTCCAACCACTACATCATTCTGTGACAACACAGATCGAACCCCGACATCCCCTTGTACTAACACAGCTCCAACCCATACATCCTCGTCAAACAACACAGCTCAAACACCTACATCCTACTGTAACAACACAGCTCCAACCCCTACATCCCCCTGGAACAACACAGCTCCAACATCCTCATCCCCCTGTAACAACACAGCTCCAACCCCTACATCCCCCTGGAACAACACAGCTCCAACATCCTCATCCCCCTGTAACAACACAGCACCAACGTCTACATCCCCCTGGAACAACACAGCTCCAACATCCTCATCCCCCTGTAACAACACAGCACCAACGTCTACATCCCCCTGGAACAACACAGCTCCAACATCTACATCCCCCTGTAACAACACAGCTCCAAACACTACATCATTCTGTGACAACACAGATCGAACCCCTACATCCCACTGTAACAACACAGCTCCAACCCCTACATTCTCCTGTTACAACACAGCTCCACCCACTACTTCCACCTGGAACAACAGAGCTCCAACACCGACATCCTCCTGCAACAACACAGCTCCAACCTCTAGATCTCCCTGTAACAACACATCTCCAAGCCCGACAGTCCCCTGGAACAACACAGCTCCAACCACGACATCCCCCTGAAACAGCGCAACTCCAACCCCTACATCCCCCTGCGACAACACTGCACCAACCTCTAGATCCACGGTAACAACACAGCTCCAACCTCTACATCCCCTTGTAACAACACAGCTCCAAACCCTACATCCCCCTGTACAGCACAGCTCCAACCCCTACATTCCCCTGTAACAACATAGCACCAAAATCTAGATCCCCCTGTAACAACACAGCTCCAAACCCGACATCACCCTGTACAGGACTGCTCCAAACCCTACATCCCCCTGTACAGCACAGCTCCAACCTCTGCATTCCCCTGTAACAACAGAGCTCCAACCTCTACATCCCCCTGTAACGACACAGCTCCAAACCCGACATCACCCTGTACAGGACTGCTCCAATCCCTACATCCTCCTGTAACAACACAGCTCCAACCACTACATCCCCCTGAAACAACACAGCTCCAACCCATACATACACCTGTTACATCACAGTCAAACCCCTACATCCCCCTGTAACAACACAGCTCCAAACACTACATCATTCTGTGACAACACAGCTCCAACCCCTACATCCCCCTGTAACAACACAGCACCAACCTCTCGATCCCCGGTAACAACACAGCTCCAACCTCTACATCCTCCTGTAACAACACAGCTCCAACCCCTACATCCCCCTGTAACAACACAGCACCAACCTCTAGATCCCCGGTAACAACACAGCTCCACCCTCTACATCCCCCTGTAATAACAGAGCTCCAAACTCTACATCCCCCTGTAACGACACAGCTCGAACCACTACATCCTCCTGAAACAACACAGCTCAAACACTTACATCCCCCTGTAACAACACAGCTCCAAACCCTACATCCCCGTGTACAGCACAGCTCCAACCCCTACATTCCCCTGTAACAACACAGCACCAAAATCTAGATCCCCCTGTAACAACACAGCTCCAACCTCTACATTCCCCTGTGACAACAGAGCTCCAACTCCTCCATCCCCCTGTAACAACACAGCTCCAACCACTACATTCTCCTGAAACAACACAGCTCCAACCCCTACATCCCACTGTGACAACACAGCTCCAACCCCTACATCACACAAGAACAACACAGCTCCATCCCCTACATCCCCCTCTAACAACACAGCTCCAACTCCTACATCCCCCGGTAACAACACAGATCCAACCACTACATCGCCCTGAAACAACACAGCTCCAACCCCTACATACCCCTGTAACAACACAGCTCCAAACTCTACATCCCCCCTTAACAACACAGCTCCAACCTCGACATCCCCCTGTAACAACACAGCTCCAACCAGTACATCCCCCTGTAACAACACAGCTCCAACCCCTACATCCACCTGTAACATCAAAGCACCAACTTCTAGATCCCCCTGAAACAACACAGCACCAACCTCTCATCCCCCTGTAACAACACAGCACCAAAATCTAGATACCCCTGTAACAACACAGCTCCAACCTCTATATCCCCCTGTAACAACAGAGCCCCAACCTCTACATCGCCCTGTAACAATACAGCTCCAGCCAGCACATCCCCCTGTATCAACACAGCTCCAGCCCCTGCACACCCCTGTAACAACACAGCTCCAACCAGTACATTCCCCTGTAACAACACAGCTCCAACCGCTACATCCCCCAATAACAACACAGCTCCAAACCTGACATTCTCCTGTAACAACACAGCACCAACCCCGACATCCTCCTGAAACAGCACAGCTCCAACCCCGACAACCCCCTGTATCAACACAGCTCCAACGTCTACATCCCCCTGGAACAATAAAGCTCCAACCACGACATCCCCCTGAACCAACACAGCTCCAACTCCTGCATCCTTCTGTAGCAGGACAGCTCCAACCCCTACATCCCCCTGTAACAGCACAGTTCCAACCCCTACATTCTCCTGTAACAACACAGTTCCACCCACTACATCCCCCTGTAACAACACAGCTCCAACCCCTACATTCTCCTGTAACAACACAGTTCCACCCACTACATCCACCTGAAACAACACAGCTCCAGCACTGACATCCTCCTGTAACAACACAGCTCCAACCCCTACATTCTCCAATAACAACACAGCTCCAGCCTCTGGATCTCCCTGTAACAACACTGCTCCCACCCCCACATCCTCCCGTAACAACACAGCTCCAAACCCTACATCCCCCTGTAAAAACACAGCTCCAACCACTACACCCTCCTGAAACAACACAGCTCCAAACCTTACATCCCCCTGTAACAACACAGCTCGAACCCCTACATCCCCCTTGAACAAAACATCTCCAAACCCTACATCCCCCTGTAACCACACAGCTCGAACCCCTACATCCACCTGTAACAACACAGCTCCAACCCCTGCATCCACCTGTTACAACACAGCTCGAACCCCTACATCCACCTGTAACAACACAGCTCCAACCCCTGCATCCACCTGTTACAACACAGCTCCAACCCCTACATCAACCTGTAACAACACAGCTCCACCCCCGACATTCTCCTGTAACAACACAGCTCCACCCCCGACATTCTCCTGTAACAACACAGCTCCACCCCCTACATTCTCCTGTAACAACACAGCTCCACCCCTGACATTCTCCTGTAACAACGCAACTCCAGCCATTATATCCCCCTGTCACAACACAGCTCCAACTCCTACATCCCCTTGTAACAACACAGCTCCAACTCCTGCATCCTTCTGTAACAGGACAGCTCCAACCCCTACATCCCCCTGTAACAGCACAGTTCCAGCCACTACACCCTCCTGTACCAACACAGCTCCATCCCCGACATTCTCCTGTAACAACGCAGCTCCAACCACTATATCCCCCTGTAACAACAAAGCTCCAACCCGGACATCCCTCTGTAACAGCACAGCTCCAATCCCTCATCGCTTGTGTTGATGGTGACAATAAAGGGTTTCATAAAATCTAGCGTGGCTAAAATGCTACGGTGCTTAACGCTGCTTTTATTATCTGAAATACCTCCTGACATTGTTCTTTTCACTGGAATTTCTTTCTTTTTTAAACAAAACTGCCACCATGCTACTAATCCCGCAACACATCCCTTACACATACAATCACGCAACACATCCCTCACACCCCGGCCCCACCACAACCGCCCCAAGTGGATCCCCCTCGTTCTCACACACCACCCCACCAACCTCCGGATACAACGCATCATCCTCCGACACTTCCTCCATCTACAATCCGACCCCACCACCCAAGTCTTTTTTCTATCCTACCCTTGCCTGCCTTCCGGAGAGACCACTCTCTCCGTGACTCCCTTGTCCGCTCCACATTCCCTTCCAACCCCACACCTGGCACTTTCCCCTGCAACCGCAGGAAGTGCTACACTTGCCCCCACACCTCCTCCCTCACGCCCATCCCAGGCCCCAAGACGACTTTCCACATCAAGCAGATGTTCACCTGCACATCTGCCAATGTGGTATACTGTATCCATTGTACCCGATGTGGCCTCCTCTACATTGGGGAAACCAAGTGGAGGCTTGGGGACCGCTTTGCAGAACACCTCCGCTCTGTTCACAATAAACAACTGCACCTCCCAGTCGCGAACCATTTCAACTCCCCCTCCCATTCCTCAAACAACATGTCCATCGTGGCCCTCCTGCAGGGCCACAATGATGCCACCCGAAGGTTGCAGGAACAGCAACTCATATTCCGCTTGGGAACCCTGCAGCCCAATGGTATCAAAATGTGGACTTCACAAGCATCAAAATCTCCCCTTCCCCCACCGCATCCCAAAACCAGCCCAGCTCGTCCCCTCCCCCCACTGTATCCCAAAACCAGCCCAGCTCTTCCCCTCCACCCACTGCATCCCAAAACCAGTCCAACCTGTCTCTGCCTCCCTCACCTGTTCTTCCTCTCACCCATCCCTTCCTCCCACCTCAAGCCACACCTCCATTTCCTACCTACTAACCTCATCCCGCCCCCATGACCTGTCCATCTTCCCTGGACTGACCTATCCCCTCCCTACCTCCCCACCTATACTCTACTCTCCACCTATCTTCTTTTCTCTCCACCTCCCCCTCTCTCCCTATTTATTCCAGAACCCTCACCCCATCCCCCTCTCTGATGAATGGTCTAGGCCCGAAACGTCAGCTTTTGTGCTCCTGAGATGCTGCTTGGCCTGCTGTGTTCATCCAGCTTCACACTTTGTTACCTCACTACTAATGTCTGGTGCAAATTTCCTGTAGAGTTCACTCAAACCTAAAATTGTAGCTCTTCCTTCTTTGAAGATGGTCTTGGAAATTCCTCAATGGCCTTTACCTTCATGTTCCTCGGTGTCATCCGTCTGTGTCTGATTTTATGCCACAAGAACATCACTTCTGCCATCACAAATTCTGTTTTTGCCAAGTTTGTGACAGACTTTGTTTTTCATAACCTCTCAAATAGCTCTGCCAAATGCTCCATGTGATCATTCAACAAATAGTGCAGTAGAGAGCGGCGGGAGCTGGGCCGACATGAGGTTGGAGCAGAGAGGCAGTTGGGAAGGTAAGTGAGTGCTATTTAAGTGGGTGTGTTCTCGGCCCCAGGTCCTACACGGTAGGGCCTCCCTCCCACCCTCCTCCTCTAACCTAATTAAGAGTCCACAGACTCACAGCAAACACACAAGGGCTGAGCGAAGTGCCTGGTGAGTAAAGTGCGAGTTTTCGGTGAAGAGGCTACTGTTGACGAGGGTGAAGACATGACTGCCGAGTTGATTCAGTGTGCTGCGTGCATGATGTGGGAGGTCAGGGACACTGATGATGTTTCTGGCTCCTATAGCTGTGGTAAGTGTGTACACATTCAGCTTCTGAAGGAGGTTGTTGCAGCCCTGAAGAAAGAACTAGAAGACCTCAGGCTCATCTGAGAGAATGAGAATTTTCTGGACAGGACCTTCAGCAAGGTCACTACACCGAGGATACCTGAAGAGAGAAGGGGGATGTCGATGACGAAGGAAGACATGAATGAAGTACAAGAGACCCCAGGGGAAGCACCTATTGTAAACAGGCTGACTGTCTTGGAAACTGTTAAGACAGATGACACTGCAAGTCCAAGAGGTGGACAGGTCTGCGAGTCAAAAATTGCTGTAGAGGCAGAGCCGAGAAGTCAGACATCACGGAGAGCCGTGGTAATAGGGGTCTCCATAGTGAGAGGGACTGAAAGGGGTTTCTGCAGCAACAGGTGAGACTTGAGGATGGTGTGTTGCCTTCCTGGTGCCAGGATCCAGGACGTCACTGACAGAGTGCAGAGAATCCTCGAGGGTGAAGGTGAAGACCCAGAGGTGATGGTGCATGTCGGCACAAATGACGTCGGGAAGAAAAGGAGAAGCATTCTACAGCGGGACTTCAGCGAACTCGGAAGAAGGCTGAAAAGCAGGACTTCCAGGGTGGTTATCTCCCGTTTGCTTCCAGTTCCTCGGGCTGGAGAGGGCAGGAACAGAGATAATGGACTCGAACGCGTGGCTGAGGGACTGGTGCCGGAAGCAAGGATTTAAATTCATGGATCACTGGGGTATGTTTTGGGGTAAGAACAAATTGTACAGGAGGGACGGTTTGCATCTTAATAATCGGGGGACCAGCTTTCTGGCAGGCAGGTTTGCCACTGCAACACAGGTGTGTTTAAACTAAGTAGTGGGGGAAGGGGCCAAACTGGAAATTTAAGAATGAAGTTAAAGGGAAAGTGAGAATGAGAGAGGTTAAGGAGGACAACAGAATCAGAGCAGAAAACTTTAGAAGGGATCGTACAGTATGGCCAAGTGAAATAGGGAATGATAGAAAGGGTGAGGGGAGAAATAAATTAAAAATATTATATATAATGCACGAAGCAAAAGAAATAAGGTGGATGAGCTTGAGGCTCAGTTGGAAGTTGGCAAGTATGATGTTGTGGGGATAACTGAGACATGGCTTCAAGCGGACAGGGCCTGGGAAATGAATATTCAAGGCTATACGTGCTATCGAAAGGACAGACTGGTGGGCAGAGGGGGTGGGGTAGCCCTGTTGGTGAGGAATGATATTCGGTCCCTTGCAGGGTGGACATAGAATCAGGAGATGTAGAGTCAGTATGGATAGAGCTGAGGAATTCTAAGGGTAGAAAGACCCTAATGGGAGTTATCTACAGGCCCCCAAACAGTAGTCAGGAGGTAGGGTGCAGGTTGAAGCAAGAGTTGAAATTGGCCTGTCACAAAGGTATCACTACAGTTGTTACGGGAGATTTCAACATGCGGGTAGACTGGGAGCATCAGCATAGTACTGGACCCCAGAAAGGGAGTTTGTGGAGTGCCTCCGAGATGGATTCTTAGAACAGCTGGTACTGGAGCCTACCAGAGAGAAGGCAATTCTGGATCTGGTGTTGTGCAACGAACCGGATTTGATCAGGGACCTCGAAGTAAAGGAGCCATTAGGAGGTAGTGACCATAATATGATAAGTTTTAATCTGCAGTTTGAGAGGGAGAAGGGAGAATCGGAAGTGTCAGTATTGCAGTTGAACAAAGGGAACTATGGAGCGATGAGAGAGGAGCTGGCCAAAGTTCAATGGTTCAATACCCTATCAGGGATGGCAGTGGAACAACAATGGCAGGTATTTCTGGATATAATGCAGAAGGTGCAGGATCAGTTCATACCAAAGAGCAAGAAAGATCCTAAGGGGAGGCAGGGGCAGCCGTGGCTGACGAGGGAAGTTAAGGACTGTATAAAGATAAAAGAAAAGAAGTATAACACAGCAAAGATGAGCGGGAAGCCGGAGGACTGGGAAGCTTTTAAAGAGCAACAGAGGATAACGAAAAAGGCAATACACAGAGAAAAAATGAGGTATGAAGGAAAACTGGCCAAAAATATAAAGGAGGATAGTAAAAGCTTTTTTAGGTATGTGAAAAGAGAAAAAAATTATTAAGACTAAAATTGGGCCCTTGAAGACAGAAACGGGTGGATTTATTATGGGGAACAAGGAAATGACAGAAGAGTTGAATAGGTACTTTGGATCTGTCTTCACTAGGGAAGACACAAGCAATCTCCCAGATGCAGTAGTGGCTAAAGGACCGAGGGTAATGGACGAACTGAAGGGTATTTATATTAGGCAGGAAATGGTGTTGGATAGACTGTTAGGTCTGAAGGCTGATAAGTCCCCGGGACCTGATGGTCTGCATCCCAGGGTACTTAAGGAGGTGGCTCTAGAAATTGTGGACGCGTTGGTAATTATTTTCCAAGGTTCTATAGATTCCGGATCAGTTCCTGCGGATTGGAGGGTGGCAAATGTTGTCCCACTTTTCAAGAAAGGAGGGAGAGAGAAATCAGGGAATTATAGACCGGTTAGCCTGACGTCAGTGGTGGGAAAGATGCTGGAGTCAATTATAAAAGATGAAATTACGATTCATTTGGATAGCAGTAACAGGATAGGTCAGAGTCAGCATGGATTTAAGAACTGGAAATCGTGCTTGACTAATCTTCTGGAATTTTTTGAGGATGTATCTATGAAAACGGATAAGGGAGAACCAGTGGAGAACCAGTGGTTATCCACTTTGGTGGCAAGAACAGGAACGCAGATTACTATCTCAATGGAGTCAAGTTAGGTAAAGGGGAGGCACAACGAGATCTAGGTGTTCTTGTACATCAGTCAATGAAGGCAAGCATGCAGGTACAGCAGGCAGTGAAGAAAGCTAATAGCATGCTGGCCTTCATCACAAGAGGAATTGAGTATAGGAGCAAAGAGGTCCTTCTGCAGCTGTACAGGGCCCTGGTGAGACCGCACTTGAGTACTGTGTGCGGTTTTGGTCTCCCAATTTGCGGAAGGACATTCTGGTTATTGAGGGAGTGCAGCGTAGGTTCACAAGGTCAATTCCCGGAATGGCGGGACTATCATATGTTGAAAGATTGGAGTGACTGGGCTTGTATATACTTGAGTTTAGAAGGATGAGAGGGGATCTGATTGAGACGTATAAGATTATTAAGGGATTGGACACTGTGGAGGCAGGAAGCATGTTTCCACTGATGGGTGAGTCCAGAACCAGAGGACACAGTTTAAAAATAAGGGGTAGGCCATTTAGAACAGAGTTGAGGAAAAACTTCTTCACCCAGAGAGTGGTGAATATATGGAATGCTCTGCCCCAGAAGGCAGTGGAGGCCAACTCTCTGGATACTTTCAAGAAAGAGATAGACAGAGCTCTTAAAGATAGTGGAATCAAGGGTTATGGGGATAAGGCAGGAACAGGATACTGACTGTGGATGATCAGCCATGATCATAATGAATGGTGGTGCTGGTTCGAAGGGCCAAATGGCCTGCTCCTGCACCTATTGTCTATTGTCTATTGAATGACTAAAGATCACTAAGTCACCTGTATTGATGGCACAATCCTGTCGCAACTCTGTTCATAAGCCCGTGAAATGTGGCTGGTGAGTTTTTCATTCCAAAGGGCATTACTTCAAATTGATGCAGCCCATTTGCGGTTACAAAAGCAGAAACTTCTTTCGCTCTCTCTTACCAGTAATTGTGAAGTAAGTCCAACTTTGTGATATAAATAGTTTGTCCTACATTTTCCATGCAATTCTCCAGCTTCAGATGATGTATGGGTCAGGTTTGGTCACAGTGTTGACCTTCCGATAATCTACACAGAATTGTTGAGTACCATCAGGTTTGGAAACCAACATGATCAGTGAACCCCACTTGCTTTGGCTCGGCTCTATGATGCCTTCTTGGAGCATTACTTCCACTTCCTTCTGAACCTGTGCTGCTTTGAGAGGATTAAGCCTGTAGGGGTGTTGTTTTATCGGAACAACATTCGCTACGTCAACCTCATGTGCTAATTCTATTTCTATTTCTACATATATCCCCACAGCACCGTAACAAGTCTTTCAATTCAATTCTCTGTTCCTGAGACAGATATCTCACTGCCTTACCCCATTCTTTCAGGGCTTCTTCATTATTCACTCTTTTCTGAGGCACATCAAAATTCACATCATCTGGATTTGATTCCTCATTCTGAACAGCAATAGCTAATACCTGTTTCTCCAGTTCCCTCTCCCTATCACAGTAAGGTTTCAACATGTTCACATCATACCTGATAATTATTTTCCTATGTGGAATCTTTACCAGATAATTCACCTGACTTAGCTTCTTCTCAATCTGACAGGGACCACTAAACCTTGCTTTGAAGGGATCTCCTACCGCTGGTAACAGCATCAATACTTTATCCCGGTGGGCAAATGAAAAGTTTTAGATTTATTATTTGCTTCTTGCTTCATTAGGTACTGTGCCACCTTCAAATGTTGTCTCGCTAATCCGGCTACACTGTTTAATCCTTCTCTCATCTCAGATACATAATCCAACTGTGTGGTCTCTGACTTCAGACTGATCAACTTTTCTTTCATTTTAAAGGCCTTCTTACTTCGTGTCTGAATATTAATTCAAATGAGTAAACTGAGTCAATTCATTTGAAGCATCTCTAATGGGAAACAATATAAATGGGATACCTTTATCCCATACATTACTCTGGGCAATAAGCCCTCAGCATTGTCTTTAGGGTCTGATGCCATCTTTCCAATGGTTCCTGGGATTCAGGATGGTATGCACTAGATTTAAACTGCTTTATGTCTAAACTATTCATGACCTCCCTAAATAATTTGGCAGTAAAATTGGACCCTTGGTCTGACTGCATCTGCCTGGGCAGGCCATGCTGGGTAAAGAAAGTAAGAAACTCCTCCATAACCTTTTTGCCTTGATATTCCACAATGGAATTCCCTCCAGGAACCTGGTAGACACATCCATTAAGATTAGGAAATACTGGTTCCCGCTTTTGGTTTTAGGGAGGGACCTACACCATCAATTATAACCCACATGAAAGGTTCTTCAAATGTGGGAATTGGTATCAAAGGCGTTGGATTTATTGCTGCCCAAAGCTTTCCTACCGTCTGACACGCATGACGGCAACATCCAACCACATCTTTATGTAATCCAGGCCAATAGAAACACTTCTATATCTTAGCTTGAGTCTTCCTGACTCTTGGATGACCTCCGAGGGGTAATGTGTGTGCTACCCACAATGCCTCCTGCCTGTACACTACCGGCAACATAATCTGGTAAAACTCCCCCCATTTCTCCTCTGCACTAACCTGCCGAGGTCTCCATTTCCACCTTAAAACTTTCCTTTGCCATTTCATCAAACAAGGTGACAGCTAACTGGACCCCAACTCTTTCAACTTTCTTTCTTGTTCTCCCTTCCTGTTTTATCTTTTGTCTGTGGGATCTTGTAACCACACAGTCCAAGATAACAAAACGTGGAGCTGGATGAACGCAGCAGGCCAAGCAGCATCTTAGGAGCACCAGCCAGGTCAGATTTATATTAAGTTTGAAAAGTCAAATGAGGAGTTTAAAAACTCACTTCCAGAAGTGAAAGGGAAAATTTCAGGGTATTTTCCTTTAACACTTTCGTTCCCTGTTTTTTTTTCCGGCCTCTCCGTTACAATGGGCATCACTCTCGCCTTCGATCTGCTGATATTGTTTCCAGGAACAAACTGTATTCCTGGAGTAGCCACTGTTTCAGTTATTCCCACTATCACTTCCCCAGTCTTGACTGGACTTTCTAGCTTTATCTCACACAGGGGAACATGAATCCGCTCTCCATTTATTCCATAGATTATCAATGTCTCAGGCAACATTTCATAAAGACAGCAAATATTTTCACCTCTTGCTATTAGAGACTGAATAGCTCCCATATCTCTAGAAATGCCAACTTCTTTACCTACTGCCCCTCTTCTACCTGACTAAACCTTACCCACACAGGTGAAGTTTTTGAAAAGATCGGGCACTATGTTACTATCCAGCCCTTGACTAGGCTGTGCTCTCTCCTGCAGCTCTTTGACTTTTCTTTGGGATTTCCTTCACTACCTCAAGTAATCCCAGTGGTTTAGCCTCTTTACCACATCCCCCTTCCCAGTGCCTCCCTTAATCCGACAGCAGTGACTTTGTGTGTCCCACCTTATTGCAATGAAACCACCAGAGGTCTTTCACCTCTTTTCCACCCTCCTGGGTTTCTTTTTACACCAGATATTTCTCATTGAAGGATTTCCCAATTTCTTTCCTTATTTCTATCCCTCATGGAACAAAACTGTGTCAGAAGCTAGATTTCGGTTTGTGCACCAAAGCGTATTCATCCACTATCTCTGCAGTTCCTCTCGCTGTTTTAGCTTTTTGCTCCTCAACATGAGTTCCTTTCACTTCTGGAAGTGAGTTTTTAAACTCCTCATTTGACTTTTCAAACTTAATATAAGTCTGACCTGGCTGGTGCTCCTAAGATGCTGCTTGCCCTGCTGCGTTCATCCAGCTCCACATTTTGTTATCTCGGATTCTCCAGTATCTGCAGTTCCCATTATCTCCGATCTCCTTTCTTGGATTTCTGAACCGTAGCCCATGTGCTTCTGGTACCGATTTGTAGGCACTCCGAATAACCTGTTTTACTTTTTCATATTGCCCTAGCACCTCCCCTGACAGGCTGTAAACACCTCGCTAGCCCTGCCTACCAACTTGGTCTGAACTAACATCACCTGGCCAATTCATCTGCCTAGCCAGTTTCTCAAAGGGAATGAAACAGGCTTCTATATCTGTTTCATCGAATTTTGGTAATGTTTTGACATATTTGCATATATCCCTACCAGATCTTTGGCTACAATGGGTTTGCACATTATCACCCTCCTCCTCACTAAACCTATCTTCTACCATCATTTCCACTGTTTTAAGTCAGCCATAGGACTGGTGCTACATTGTCAAAACCACCGGATTTAAATTTAATTGGTTTTAATTTGCAACTTCTGAAGTTCAAACTCTCTTTTTCTCTTTTCTCTGGTTGAAACCGTAACTCGAATTGTTTCAGTTCCCTTTCATTCTCTAACTCCAGTTTTCTTATTTGCAATTTTTTTTCTAACTTCACTGCACTTGATGGTTTCTCTGAAATACCTAAATGCCTGACTAACTCCGTTACAATTTCAGCTTTCTTATTATCCTTAGTTAAACCCAATTCTAGTCTGTCTGCTAATTCTAAAAGGTTCCCCTTTTTCTGTCCTTCTAAAAACTTTCTTGGCTAATTTGGAAGTGTCTTTGACCCCCAGAACCTCTTTAGCAATGTTAAGAGCAATTTCCCCACTTCTGATTTAACCAACAACATACAACCAAAATTAAACGGATTTTCCACATCGCACTCAAGTTTTATTTAAAGATCTAAGGCACTAATCCCCAATTTTGTTTAAATCTGCTGGGACCTTTCGTCCTCTAAATCTGTCCAGATCCATCCAAATCCATTCAGATCTGTCCACATCCGTCCACACCCCAGACCTGAACTGGCCAGATCCCTGACCCAAGCCCACAGTCGGTAATAAAATGGAGGTTCACCACTCTCATATGTCTTTTCTATCACTAAAATCGAAACACGCAGAGAGGCACACCTTGCCCTGTAGTCTGTTAAAACAGCCCCCAGCCTGTCATAAAGAAGTGGTTAAATAAAATAAACCCCTGACACTCACTTTAAAATATACAAGTAACAATTTATTTATCTAACTCTAACGGTGAGCAAATTAACTAAAGTATGAACAAACAAAATAAATCCCTTCTAACTATTAACTATTCCCAAATAAAACAGGATTGTTCTAATGCAACCGCAGGAAATGCTACACTTGCCCCCACACCTCCTCCCTCACCCCCATCCCAGGCCCCAAGATGACATTCCACATCAAGCAGAGGTTCACCTGCACATCTGCCAATGTGGTATACTGCATCCACTGTACCCGGTGCGGCTTCCTCTACATTGGGGAAACCAAGCGGAGGCTTGGGGACCGCTTTGCAGAACACCTCCGCTCAGTTCGCAAAAAACAACTGCACCTCCCAGTCGCAAACCATTTCCACTCCCCCTCCCATTCTCTTGATGACATGTCCATCATGGGCCTCCTGCACTGCCACAATGATGCCACCCGAAGGTTGCAGGAACAGCAACTCATATTCCGCCTGGGAACCCTGCAGCCATATGGTATCAATGTGGACTTCACCAGTTTCAAAATCTCCCCTTCCCCCACTGCATCCCTAAACCAGCCCAGTTCGTCCCCTCCCCCCACTGCACCACACAACCAGCCCAGCTCTTCCCCCCCCCACCCACTGCATCCCAAAACCAGTCCAACCTGTCTCTGCCTCCCTAACCGGTTCTTCCTCTCACCCATCCCTTCCTCCCACCCCAAGCCGCACCCCCAGCTACCTACTAACCTCATCCCACCTCCTTGACCTGTCCGTCTTCCCTGGACTGACCTATCCCCTCCCTACCTCCCCACCTACACTCTCTCCACCTATCTTCTTTACTCTCCATCTTCGGTCCGCCTCCCCCTCTCTCCCTATTTATTCCAGTTCCCTCCCCCCATCCCCCTCTCTGATGAAGGGTCTAGGCCCGAAACGTCAGCTTTTGTGCTCCTGAGATGCTGCTTGGCCTGCTGTGTTCGTCCAGCCTCACATTTTATTATCTTGTTCTAATGGTATGCTATTCCAATAAATATGTCACACTTACATAAACTAAAACAAAATAAATTAGTCTTTAGTCTCTCGAAATTTCAGCCAGGTTACATTTTCCAGAATATTCTGTTTCTTCTCGGATGATTTCTTCTGTCAGGAACGCCTTTTTCACTGAATTCCTTTGTGTCAGGAACATTAACTATTTGTGCTGTAGGTACCTCTAATTTAGATGGAGCTTACTCTAAGGCTCAGAGAATTCTAGGAGGGTCAGCAATTCTTTCCTTTAGAGCTGAGGGCTGTCTCTTGGCAGATGGCAGTTGGCTCTCTCCGATTTTCCAAATGCTCCCATCTTTTATACCCTTGATAATATCAATTGCTTAGAATACCACTGGCCCTGTATTGTCAAACGACTAGATTTAAATTTAATTGGTTTTTTTAGTATCTAAGAACCTGGTTTAAATTGATTGGCCAAATTTAAAAACCTGCTGATGTGGTAAAAATAACAAAGTGTGGAGCTGGATGAACACAGCAGGCCAGGAAGCATCTTAGGAGCACAAAAGCTGACGTTTCTGGCCTCGGCCCACGCTAAAAATGCTGCTTTGCCTGCTAACAGTCTGGTATTTTGATATAAATGTTTCAATTCAGGCGGTCTGTGCACCTGCAAACACACAGACATCCTTTGTGAATTTCTAAGTATAGGAAAAAGTACATAATCATTTGAAGGGACCAAACACTGCCTTCTCCGTAGGATTTTACACACTCCAACAGTTTACAAACACCAAATTCTAACACCCTGCCTTCCTGTTCACATGTACTGTACCCAACTTTGCAACAAGAGTAAATGAATTCTTCGAAGACCTACTGAGAAATTGAATCAGAATCAATATCTGAGTATTATTACATGGTAGAAAATTACAATTGAAGAATCGGAGACCACCTCAAATATAAACCTTAAAAGAATTGGTTGTGGTCCACCAGACAGTAGCTCCATCTGAGCATTGGACATGAGAACATTTTAATGGAATACCATGCGTGGTCAATTAACTCTTTCATTCATTTATGGGATGTGGGATTTGCTAGCTGGGCCAGCATTTATTGTCCATCCCTGATTGTCCTAAAGAAAGTGGAGGTGAGCTGCCTTCTTAACCTGCTGAGGCCCACGTGCTGTAGATCAACTCACAATGCCCTTGGGAGAGAATTATACAATTTTGACCCAGCAACACTGAAGGAACGGCAATATATTTCCAAATCAGGATGATGAGTGGCTCAGAGGGGAACTTGCAGGGGGTGGCGTTCCATGTATCTGCTGCACTTATCCTTCTAGATGGAAGTGGTCATGGACTTGGATGGTGAGCCTTGGTAAATTTCCACAGTGCATCTTGTAGATAGTACACACTGCTGCTATAGAGCATTAGTGGGTGGAGGGAGTAAATGTTTGCAGATGTAGTCCCAGTCAAGAGTCCTGCTTTATCCTGGATGGTGCCAAGCTTCATGAGTGTTGCTGAAGCTGCACTCATCCAGGCAAATGGAGATATTCCATCACATTCTTGCTGTGTGCCTTGCAGATGATGGGCAGGCTTTGCAGAGACAGGAGTTGAGTTATTCATTACAGGATTCCTAGTCTATGACCAGCTCTTCCAGCTCCTGTATTTATATAGTTGGTCTATTCCTTTTGGATAAATGGTATCTCCCTGAATGTTGATAGCAGAGGATTCCGTGAAGATGACACCATTGAAGCCAAAGGGGTGAAGGTTAGATTCTCTCTTGTTGGACGTGGTCTTATATAATGCAAATGTCACTCGCCACTTGTCAGCTCAAACTTACTTCATTTGGACATGGGCTGCTTCAGTATCTAAGGAGTCATGAATGGTGCTGAACATTATGCATTCATAAGTGAACATCCCCACTTTTGACCTTATGATGGAAGGAAGGTCATTGATGAAGCAATTGAAGATGGTCGGTCCTATGACATTATCCAATTACCCAAAGACAATGCTCCCAACCAAATGAAATAATGACACAGGATTATTGAATTATCTTTTTACTAAGACTAAAAGCAAGATACATTTAAAATTATTGCAACTTTTGTATTTCCACACACAGTTGTAGTACAGGATTGCACACATTTTCAGCCACGACCTCTTTATCTGGATATAATTTCTTACATTCAGGATACCACAAGCACAGTCAAAAATATCACAATAATGTCTTTAGCCACTGCATTGAATTATTAGTTCCTGATTTTCAAAACAAAACAATTTTTGCCCTTTAAAGGAGACATACTTACTATTTCTTAAAGCTATATTTGAAAGCGTTCAACTCCTGGAATGTTGGAACAAATTATTACTGATGCTTTATAGCTTTAAATTGAGGAGTGAAAGATATAGGGCAGATGTCAGAGGTAGTTTCTTTACTCAGAGAGTAGTAAAGGAATGGAACGCTTTGCCTGCAACGGTAGTAGATTCACCAACTTTAGGTACATTTAAGTCATCATTGGATAAGCATATGGACGTACATGGAATAGAGTAGGTTAGATGGGCTTCAGATCGGTATGACAGGTCGGCACAACATCGAGGGCCGAAGGGCCTGTACTTTGCTGCAATGTTCTATGTTCTATGCTGAAAGCTGTACTGAAAACAGAAAAATGCTGGAGATCACAGCGGGTTAGGCAGCATCCATGTAGAGAGAAGGCAAGCTAATGATGAAGAGTCGTCCAGACTCAAAATGTTAGCTTGCTCTCTCTCCACTGATGCTGCCTGAGCCACTGTGACTTCCAGCATTGTTAGTTTTCAACTCCTGAAGTGGATGGGAGTGTAGAAATAAAGTGCAGCAACATTCGGAAGGGGTGTTAGGAAGAGATGGTTTGTATTAGATCTTTGTAAAGTCTGGCAGAACCCCCCACGAGATGCTTCAGCAGGCAACAATGTCATTTCAGAAATAAACAGTAAACCACAGTGATTTTAAGTCAGTGAGTGCAACATACAACAAAAGAATGCAAAATTCCACCTCTCCATCACAACAAGTCGAGTTTCCCTCACCTCCTTATGAGATAGGTGCAAGGATATGGTTCAAGATGATGCATAAAACAGGCATTCTCAGTGCAACATTTTCAAATGGACAGACATGAGGACATCTTACATTATATTATCTTATAAATTAATTCAAGCTCTTATGAAAAATAAAACTATATATAAGCTCAAGAAGTGGAATTCACAATAAAATGGTGCAGCTTATACTGCCCCAGATTCTCCTACTCTGGAATAGTGCATTTTGAGTGGTGACAGTGGAGGGGGTAAGTTGTAGTATATACTGTCTTCACTTTCCCCCTCAACCCCTCTCTCAATCTAAAATCCCCAGTGCCTCCGTCTCTAGCATTATTTCAAAATGCAGGGGCAGTGTGCGATGGGGGAGAGAAGTTATTTTCACTGGTTTTGAGGGAGCTGATGTCAGAGCTTGCACGTGACAGCAGATCAGTCCTGCAAGAGCTGCAACAGGAAGGTTCCAACTCCCAAATCTCAGCTAAATCTGACTTGGGCCAGTGTTGGCGCCTGGCGTGACGGCTGCAGGGAGCAAGCTCAGGTTTACCAGGGCAGGGTCTCCACAAATTTAGGATGGGTGTCAGATGGAACTTGGGAGGGCCTTATACAAAAGGTACCTGGTTAGTTGAAGCATTAATTTTATCAAAGAAATGACTAAATGTGTCTCCCTTCACCTTTTCCATCCATTTTGTGAGCTCCGTTTTTGGCATGGAGTTTTGTTGCTATTCTTGCTTTTTATAAGAAGTTCTTCAATAAATATTTACGCAAGGAGGACTACACAGGCTAATCATCGAACAGCCCGAAACCCATATCTTCATCAGACTCGTCGGTTTCCTCTTTAACCTCAGTTTTCTTCTCTTCAGCTGTGAAGATGAAATACAGATTATATTTGACAGCAATATCAAGGTTTCTGTGCAGAAGGCAGAAAGAATGGAGTACATACAGCTGGTGTATCCACCCAGCCTCACACTTGCTGGGACTATGTGACAAAGTGTCTCCTACTACCCGCTTCCCACCGACAATCTCATCCCTTTGGAAAGGCCAGAAGGTCACAGTCAATAAGGGGGGCAAATCCTCATTGATCCTCTCAGGCCTTTCAGAAGTAGTCCAGGAGGTGAAAGAGACCATGTGCCTTATACTAACATTGGTTTTTAAGATTGAGATGAGACCAACAGTCATCCGTCAGATGACCATGAGGCTTTGGAATTCCTTCCCCCAGGGAACTGCGGATGCTGGATTTTTACATATATTCAAGACTGATTGGCAGATTTGTTCTGGACACTACGGAGATTAGGGAGATGGGGATTGTGCAGGGATATTGAATGGCAATGCACAACCTGCTGAACGGCCTTCTCCTGCTTCTAATTCAAATGTTCTGATGGATACTTTTACCAATTGTGTGATACAGTATCTGCCTCTGTCAGCAATTAGTTTAGCTCGCCCTTCCAGAATTGAGAAACACCACCCACCTGTATTTGCAGTGCAACCCTCTCCCTTGATCACTGGTAACAGCACTTGATGAGACTACCTTGTGAATGAGCACAGCAAGACGGAGATCTTGGTCTTGACTGAAAGGTAACCGAGTGCAGCGTGTCAGTGTTACAAATGGGGCTGACGCCACATCACTATACACTGGCACACACTGTAGGAGGACAGACTGTCACTCGAAGAGGCCAAGGTGAGCAGAAAATGTTAGCTATGGGTCTAACAGGTGATTATTCACAGAAACAAAGAAAAATTAGCAGGAGTAAGCCATTCAGCCCTTTGAGCTCTCACCACTATTCAATAATGATCATGTTTGATCATTCAACTCAGTCACCTGTTCCCGCTTTCTCCCCATAGGCTTGATCCCCTCAGCCCCAAGAACTATACCTAACTCCTTCTTGAAAACATTCAATGCTTTGGCCTCAACTACTTTATGTGGCAGAGAATTCCACAGTCTCCCCACTCTCTGGTGAAGACATTTATCATCACTGCAGTCTTAAATGGCCTACCCTGTATCCTTAGGTGGTGACCCCTGGTTCTGACTCTCTCAATCATCAGAAACACCCTTCCTGCATTTACTCTGTCTGGTCCAGTTAGAAATTTATAGGTTTCATGGGAGTGGCACCACTTAGTGAGGCACTACAATCCTTCCTGGCCTCTTGAAAACTAATGGCTTCCTTAATGAGATCCTCATCTGTAGCTGGATGGAACCTGCCTGTTGTACAACACTCCATGATTCTATATGATATCACTGGGCTGATTTACGTATTATAAAGGGTTGCTGCCTGAGGCAGCTGGGTATTTTTAGTCTGTGATACTGGGTAAATGGACACTCAATGAGTGGGACAAAAGCAAAGTTGCTGGAAAAGCTCAGCAAGGTACGGCAGCACCTGTGAAGAAAACAAAAATGTTGCTGTTTTGGGTCTGGTGACCCTTCCTCAGAACTGATGGCAGCCGAAGGGTCACCAGACCTGAAACGGTAACTAGAGATAATGGGAACTGCAGATGCTGGAGATTCCAAGATAATAAAATGTGAGGCTGGATGAACACAGCAGGCCCAGCAGCATCTCAGGAGCACAAAAGCTGACGTTTCGGGCCTAGACCCTTCATCAGAGTCTCTGATGAAGGGTCTAGGCCCGAAACGTCAGCTTTTGTGCTCCTGAGATGCTGCTTGGCCTGCTGTGTTCATCCAGCCTCACATTTTATTATCCTGAAACGATAACTGTTTTCTCCTTCACAGATGCTGCCAGACCTACTGAGCTTTTCCAGCAACTTTGTTTTTGCTCCTGATTTAAAGCATCCGCACTTCTTTTAGTTTTTACTCAATAAGTGATAACTGGAAAGAAGGAAGTTGCATTTTTATAGCGCCTACCAGAATGCCACAAAGTTCTTTAGAGGCAATGAAATACTTTGCACCTATCATCAATGCCTGAATGTCAAGGAACATGGAAGCTAATCTGTACACAGGAAGCTCCCAGCAGTGTGCCGGGTAATCTGTTTCAGTGATGTTGATTTGGAGATGAATGCTGGTCAGAGAAGAACTTTGCTACTCCTCTTTGAAATCCAGCTAAGGAGGCAGAGGGGGCTTCAATTTACTAACTCATGCAAAAGATGGTACTGCCAGCAGCTCCCTCAATAGTGCCTGTCTGTCAGCGCAAGGCTTTCCAAAACTGTTGCTCCGGCAACAGCCCTGCCTTGATCCTGGAACACTGCTGCCCTAGTACTGCATTCAGGGTGTCAGAATGAATTCTGTGGGCTCCTCTCTGTGGTGGGATTTGAACTCAGGCCCTCCTCCTGAGACAGAGTGCTCCCCATCAAATTGCTGCTGACACCCAATGATCACATTCACAAACAGAGGGTTCATAAAAGATTGACCGGGATGTTGTTGGGAATGGAGGGTTTGAGTTAGAAAGAAAGACTGGATAGGCTGGGACTTTTGCCACTGGAGCGTAAGAGGTTAAGAAGTGACTTTACAGAGGTTTATAAAATGGTGAGGGGTCATCGACACGGTGAGGGGTCATCGACACAGTGAGGGGTCATCGACACAGTGAGGGGTCATCGACACAGTGAGGGGTCATCGACACAGTGAGGGGTCATCGACACAGTGAGGGGTCATCGACACGGTGAATAGGCAGGTGTCTTTTCCTGAGGTTGGGGGGATTTCAGGATTGGGGGCACATTTTTAAAGGTGAGAAGAGAAAGATTTTAAAACAACATGAGGGGCAATTTTCTTTGTACAGAGCTCATGAGTGGGATGAACTTCCGGAGGAAGAGACGGATGCAGGTAGAGTTACAACGTTTAAAAGAAATCTGGACAAGTTCATGAATAAGAAATATTTGGAGGGAGATGGGTCAGGCACACGCAGTGAGACTAGATAAATTTGGGATTATGGCCTATATGGACTGGTCAGATCGAAGGGTCTGTTTCTGTATGGCTCGATGACTGCGACTCTATAGCAAGAATGCTTCCATGAGTTACATTCCTAATTTCACTCCTTTGTGAGATTTGTGTCTCCAGCAAGGTCAGCATTTGTTGGCCATTCCTAATTACCCTCCACTTACCATCAGTAACTACAGCAGTGGCACCAGAAGCTGTTGTCCCACCAGATGTGGAAGCCATAGGTAAGGGGCCTCCAGCCCCAATGTTACAGATCAGGTTCCCAATGTTCACGTTGCTCAAGGCCTGTGGGTAACATGGAATGGCACAGCTCAATTAATGCAATTCTGACCAGACAGGATCCCACCAGGAATCAGGCAGACTACATAAGCTCAGATTCCTCTGCTTCATTGCTGCTTCACACCCACAGCAAGCCCATTTGCAAGTCTATGATGAGTTACATCCTCCAGGAACTTCCTAATTTTACTTGCAATCTACTGCACAGAAACAGGACATTCATCCCAACTGGTCCATGCTACTGACTGATTTCCTTCTAAGCCTTCTCCCATTGTGGTTCATTTCACTTCATCAGACGAGCCCCTGATCCCCTCAGGACCTCATCAGAGCCTTGATTCAAACGGACAAGAGAACTCAATTCCAGAGGTGAGGTGAAAGTGACAGCCTTTGAGTTAATTGGCCTCAGTTAACAAGTGTGTCATCAAGGAGCCCCAGCAAAATTAGAGTCAATGAGAATCTGGGGAACCTCTCTTTGCTAGCTGAAGTCATAACTGGCACCAGGAAAATGGGTGTGTCATCACAGCTCTGCAGGAGTTTTGCTGCATGGTGTCCTGGCCTCAAAATCATCAGCTGCTTTAAAGGCCATCCCTCCATCATAGGTCACAAGTGGGGAGGTTTGCCGATGATTGCACAATGTTCAGCACCATTTGTGACTCCTTTGATACTGAAGCAGTTCTGTGCTCAAAAACAGCTTGACCAGGGCAGTATCCAGGTTTGAACTGGCATGTGGCAAGCAACATTTGCAAATAACCACACAACAGACAGGCAATGGTTATCTCCAACAAGAGAGAACCTAACCATCACCCTTTGACATTCAATGGTATTAACATCACTTAATCCATCACTATCTGTATTCTGGGGGTTACCATTGACTAGAAACTGAACTAGACCAGATAGTACTGTGCCTACACCAGATCAGAAGGAATCCTTGAATGTGCAACTCCCATCCTGACTCCTCAAAGCCTGTTCACCAGATACAGGGGAAAAGGTCAGGAATGTAATAGAATACTCCCCACTTCTGGACTGCATTCGCTGTTACCACTGAATGTTAGTTGTGAAGGGAGCAAGTCTTGAAGGTTGTGGTTGGGTGTAGGGTGCGTTGTCTTGGATGAACTTCTTCATGTTGTTGCATCCAGGCAAGTGGGGAGCACTCCAGCACACTCCTGACTTGTGCCTTGTAGCTGGTGACAGGCTTTGGGGAGTCAGGAGGTGAGTTCCTTGCCCCAGAATCCTCAGCAATGATGGTGTAGCCACTGTGCTTACACAGAAGGGTCAGTTCATTTGCTGGTCTAGGGCATTGCTAAAGAGGATTCAGCGATGGTAATGTTGCTGACTGCCAAGGAACAGTGTTCTTGTCTCCATGTCCTTGACAATCAAGTTCAGATTAGATTCCCTCCAGTGTGGAAACAGGCCCTTCAGCCCAACAAGTCCACACTGCCCCTTGAAGCATCCCGCCCAGGCCCATCCCCATCCTCCTATAACCCACAAACCCCTGAACACGATGGGCAATTTAGCATGGCCGATCCACCTAACCTGCACATCTTTGGGCTGAGGAGGAAACCAGAGCACCCGGAGGAAACCCACACAGACACGGGGAGAATGTGCAAACTCCTCAGCCTGAGGTGGGAATTGAACCTGGGTCCCTGGTGCTGTGAGGCTGCAGTGCTAATCACTGAGCCACCGAGCCACCCCAGTTCAGCTTCCAATCTTTGTATTACCTCTTTAACATCACACTATCATCAGTACAGACATACCACTTTGCATGCAGTCTGTCGGGTCGCAATTAGGGATGGGCAGCAAATGTTGGCCTTTCTAGCGACAGGCTGATGCCACAAATAGCTAAAAGGGAAAAATGCCAATCTACATCTCAATCTTGATTTTACTTTCAATTTCCAGCACCGAGATCTTTTTTATACAAAAGTAGCATTAGATTTCTCTAAAAAAAAGTAAAAAAAGTACTTTTAACATTTAAAATCTTTGATCATTGATGAACATCCCAAACTATTCTCCCACCAGATTTCCTGCCTTTTACCTCCTATGATTTCAAGTTGATTTGATTGATCCCTGAGCCCTTGAGGAAGTGAAGACTCCCACTTAAGCTAAGTTTTTTTAAGAGTGCAAATTTCTACAGATTGATTAAAAAAATTAGTGAATTATCCAGCACAATACCTTTGCAAACAGGCTTGGCCAAAATGGTTCCACTGTAACACCTGCCGCTTTTATCAAAGCATTGAGCTTGTCCTCCTGTTAAAAGAACAAGACAAACTGCTGAAAACAAAACTACGAAGATGTCCGAAGCAGAATACCTGAGTTACGCAGAGCCTTAGAACCGGAACAGTCTCAGTTCTTCTGCGTTCATCTCCATAACATCACCAGGTTCCATCCCCACCCTCAATTTCTGTGCCGCTGAATCCCTCGTCCAAATTGTTTTATCTCTAGACTCAGCTTTTTTCCACCCATTCCTGGCCAGTTCCATTTTACACTTTGTCTGGATGGTGTAATTCCTAAATGATTCGATTCTCATTCCATGACTAAGCCTCTTTATCTGGGTTTGCTCAGAGAAAATTGGTTCCATCCAGCCTGTTAGATTAACAATTATTTTAAACATCTTAATGAGAGAGGTTAGCTCAGTTGGCTAGTTTGCAAGTCAACAGTGATGGTTCAATTCCCATACCAGCTGAGGTTACCACAATTGTCCCTCCTTCTAATGAGCGAACAGGCCTATAGTAGGACGATGATGAATCTATCTTTTTAAATGAGATTATCTCCAACTAACCGCTGGACCCGCCTCCTCTCCTCCCCCACCACCACCGCCACTGCGAAGTATCTGAGCAGAAAGGACAGACTTTCACTCTTAGAATACAGATGATACTGGCAACTATGTATTTAATACAGATCACCATTCTCCCCTGAGATGTCAGTGAGTGGGTTGTACTACTGCAACAGTATGCGCATGAGGGAGTTCCAAAAGAACGGCCCAGCCACAATGAAATAATAGCAATATGTATTCAACTGAACACAGAGATTTCATAGAATCCCTACAGCAGGCCATTTGGCCCACTGGGTCTACACTGAACCTCAGAAGAGGATCACGCCCAGACCCACGTCCCCTCCAACCCTTGCATTTCCCATGACTAATCCACCTAACCTGTACATCATTTGGACTGTGGAAGGAAATTCACGCAGACACAGGGAGAATGTGAAAACGCCACATAGACAGTCGCCCGAGTCCCTGGCTCAGTGCTAGCCACTGAGCAACCGGTCCTTGGAGAGGAATTTGCAGCATGGTGATTTCCTCATATACTGGCTGCTCTTGTCTTTCTGGGCGGTAAAGGTCACAGCTTTGGAAGTAACTTTGGTGAATGGCTGTAGTGCATCTTGTAAATGGTACACACAGCTGCCATAGGGGGTGGCGGGAGCGAATGTCTTAGCAGGAAATGTGATGCTGATGTGCTGCTATGTTATGGATGGTGTCAGGCCTAAGCCTGGATATTGTTGAGGTGTTGAGCATGTGGCCATGGATTGGTTACTTATTCAAGGAATTGTAAATGGAGTTGAGCTCCTTGCAATCAACAAACACCCCAAATGATCTATTAATGGAGCGAAGATCTGCAATGAAGCAGCTGCAGACAAACAGACCTCGCTTTTTTGTTCTTTGAAGCCAGGAAAGCCATAGTTATTATCAAGAGTATTTGTTAGGGTTCTGTTGATCCATAAGCAATGGTCAAAGCTGATCTGCTCCAAGTAGGTCAGGATAATGCAAATGATTGAGTTTTGGATGTGTTGCTGGCTTGGGATTTTGTTGGAATATACATTTACGCTTACGGGCTATGTGAAAAGCTGGTAGCGTAGATCTGTTGAGATGCTTCCTTGATTGAAAAGGGGAATCTAACTGCGTTTTTGTGTAAGCCAAGTGTTTAGCACCTCTTTGAGCTTCCATCAGACAGTACAGCTTCAGTGTTAGGAGTGGGTAATGATGGCCTGTCATTCTAATAAAGCTGATAGAAGCAGCATTGTTTCTCCTGCTGCAGTCTCTGCACTGACCAATTGCTTTCATCTACCCAATCTTGGTGCAGATGAGAAGAGGAAGGAAAGGGTTACGTGGGGATACATTAGCCCCGATGACACACAATTATCCTCAATGTACACAGCACTATTTTCACGGCACACAGGTAGCATTGCAGTTTCTCGGATACAATTCACACATCGAAACAGGAAATGACTTACTGAAGTGAAAGTAGACTGAGGTCTCAATGCTTGCAAGATTGAGTACATTCTGAACAAGCTCTCACACTGAGCTGTTATCTTGCAGGAGAAGAATAACAAGAATTATGTGCTATATAGTGTCCTGATCACTCCATTCAGTACAGATATACCAAGAGTGTGACACTCGCTCAGCACTGATCCTCTGACAGCACAGTGCCTCCTCAGCGCTGACCCTCCGACAGTGCAGCCTTCTTTAAATATATGATGTGTGTATATCTGGCAGCTGATGTGTTATTGCACTCATATCCTTTGTACTATCTTTCATGACACTCTGCAATTTATTCTTGAGTTTCTTGTTTGAGTTTTAAATAGAACTTGGAATTATTGCAGCCCCTTTGACATTGTTAAGTGTCCCAAGAAACAAACACACCAAAAGCTGGGATCTTGCTTTGTATATACTGCCTCTTGTGTTTGGAAAAGCCATGATGATGTACTGCCTACCAAGCATTGTACTGGCTACCCACCCCGCCCCCATCCTCAAAGCCCGAGCATATTCAAAGGCACTCAAAGAAGCAAAACTCAATCATTTGCATTTCATTTGAAGGAGTCTCTCAGTTTTATCCCTCGTCAATCCTTCAAGTGAACTTGGCAGGGCTGAGGGAACAGTGGGATCAGGTGACCACACCAGAAGGTGCAAGAGTTTGAGGACAGAGTCAGAGGGAAACAAGAGAAAGGGTGTGTTTCGGAAAATACAGGGCAACAGCCTGACAAGATAATTGTGACTGACGGCCAGAGAAAGTACGCAGCATTTCAGTGACCACTTACTGTCCTATTACTCAGGGCACGTCTGTGTATGGGTGATGAGTAATGTGCAACATCAGACTGGAGTTCACTCACTGAGTTGCCTGCTGACTGCGTATTTGACATGCACACAGTGAGCAATCATTTGTTGGAGTAGTGGCACTCTGTTTGAACAGAAGTCAGCACTTTCAGAAGGAAACAGATTCCAGTAACCCTCGTTCCTCTGCAGCAAATTTAATCTTAGCAAAATAAAAACTGCAATCCTACTAATCCTTCATCTTACATCAAATGTGAGAAAAATCAGACAGAAAAATAACTGTCAGAGGTTGGAGAATAAATGGCAGAGACAGCCACATTCTGCTGTATTTTGAAGGCACTGTTTCGGCAATATAGAGCTTTCTTTTGCAAATATGTAAAATGATTTTGCTAACTATTTCAAAACATATTGCATTGGTAGCCTATTATTTCAATTTCTGTTTCTGCTCATATTTAACACATCTGCTCATCACATGCTGCTTTAGAGATACATTTGCATGGGTGTGTGTGGGGGAGGGTGCATGTAGCTGTGTGTTGGGTTGTGTGTGGGTGGAGGGAGGTGTATGGGTCTGCGCAGGTGTACGTGTGGGGGTGTGTGCAGGGATGTATGTGGGTGTGTGTGCGCGTGGGGGGGACACTAAGACCGTGGCTGCCTGCCTGTGGTTTGAGGTGCATGTGTGGGTGTGGCTGGGGATGCGTCAGTGGGAGTGTTTAGGTGTGGGTATGTGTGTGTGCAGGGTTCGTGTGTGAGGGTTGTGTGGGCAGAGGTCATTTCTTTTTCTTTATTCATTAATGGGATGTGGGCATCACTGGCTAGGCAGCATTAATTGCCCAGAGGGCAGTTGAGAGTCAACCACATTTCTGTGGGTCTGGAGTCACATATAGGCCAGAATGGGAAAGGATGGCAGTTTCCTTCCCTAAAGGACATTAGTGAATCTGATGGGTTTTTCCAACAATCGACAATGTATTCATGGTCATCATTAGATTGTTAATTCCAGATAGTTTATTGGATTCAAATTCTACCATCTGCCGTGGCGGGATTCAAACCCAGGCCTCAAGAACATTATCTTGGTCTCTGGATTAACAGTCCAGCCATAATACCACTCGGCCACTGCCTCCCACTGTGTGCAGGTGTGCGTGGGGGTGCAGAGGTGTGTGTGTAGGTGTGCATGTGTGTGGGAGGGAAGTGGTGGGGTGTATGTGTGTGTGGGTGTGAGGGCGTGTGGGGGAAAAAAACATGTCTGCGCAGGGGATATACACAACAAAAGAAGAAACAGAAGGTTATGCTGAGACAGAGGGATGAAGAGATAAAGTAGAAATTACATTTGAAACATGAACACCTGTATGGACATCTGGGTTAAATAACCTGCTTCTGAGTTGAAAAGATAATGTAACAATCCAAAAAATAACACTTTGTATGTGGCAATGACAGTGTAAAAACAGGAGCCCCAAACCCCACCTCTTCCTCCGGTACATTGATGACTGTATCGGCGCCGCCTCTTGCTCCCCAGAGGAGCTCGAACAGTTCATCCACTTCACCAACACCTTCCACCCCAACCTTCAGTTCACCTGGGCCATCTCCAGCACATCCCTCACCTTCCTGGACCTCTCAGTCTCCATCTCAGGCAACCAGCTTGTAACTGATGTCCATTTCAAGCCCACCGACTCCCACAGCTACCTAGAATACACCTCCTCCCACCCACCCTCCTGCAAAAATTCCATCCCCTATTCCCAATTCCTCCGCCTCCGCCGCATCTGCTCCCACGATAAGACATTCCACTCCCGCACATCCCAGATGTCCAAGTTCTTTAAGGACCGCAACTTTCCCCCCACGGTGATCGAGAACGCCCTTGACCGCGTCTCCCGCATTTCCCGCGACACATCCCTCACACCCCGCCCCCGCCACAACCGCCCCAAGAGGATCCCCCTCGTTCTCACACACCACCCTACCAACCTCCGGATACAACGCATTATCCTCCGACACTTCCGCCATTTACAATCCGACCCCACCACCCAAGACATTTTTCCATCCCCACCCCTGTCTGCTTTCCGGAAAGACCACTCTCTCCGTGACTCCCTTGTTCGCTCCACACTGCCCTCCAACCCCACCACACCCGGCACCTTCCCCTGCAACCGCAGGAAATGCTACACTTGTCCCCACACCTCCTCCCTCACCCCCATCCCAGGCCCCAAGATGACATTCCACATTAAGCAGAGGTTCACCTGCACACCTGCCAATGTGGTATACTGCATCCACTGTACCCGGTGCGGCTTCCTCTACATTGGGGAAAACAAGCGGAGGATTGGGGACCGCTTTGCAGAACACCTCCGCTCAGTTCGCAACAAACAACTGCACCTCCCAGTCGCAAACCATTTCCACTCCCCCTCCCATTCTCTTGATGACATGTCCATCATGAGCCTCCTGCACTGCCACAATGATGCCACCCGAAGGTTGCAGGAACAGCAACTCATATTCCGCCTGGGAACCCTGCAGCCATATGGTATCAATGTGGACTTCACCAGTTTCAAAATCTCCCCTTCCCCTACTGCATCCCTAAACCAGCCCAGTTCATCCCCTCCCCCCACTGCACCACACAACCAGCCCAGCTCTTCCCCCCCACCCACTGCATCCCAAAACCAGTCCAACCTGTCTCTGCCTCCCTAACTGGTTCTTCCTCTCACCCATCCCTTCCTCCCACCCCAAGCCGCACCCCCAGCTACCTACTAACCTCATCCCACCTCCTTGACCTGTCCGTCTTCCCTGGACTGACCTATCCCCTCCCTACCTCCCCACCTACACTCTCTCCACCTATCTTCTTTACTCTCCATCTTCGGTCCGCCTCCCCCTCTCTCCCTATTTATTCCAGTTCCCTCCCCCCATCCCCCTCTCTGATGAAGGGTCTAGGCCCGAAACGTCAGCTTTTGTGCTCCTGAGATGCTGCTTGGCCTGCTGTGTTCATCCAGCCTCACATTTTATTATCTTGGAATCTCCAGCATCTGCAGTTCCCATTATTTCTAATACTATTTAAACCCCATGGAAACCTGGTTCAACACAATACGTCCGCTTTAAAGGAGGTGCTTCCCTGATTTTTAAGGTGTGAGGCTCAAACTTCACCTTGTTGTGGGAGGTAGCTGGGCCACGAAGCCTGCAAACACCACTTAGCTCACAGGGCAGACAGCAACAGTGAAAACGGTAGGAAATTTGGTCACAAAAATCACTGGGAAAGAGTTTGCAAACACTAGATCAATGCACCACGTGATGCAGCACTCAGTCAAATCTCAACAGCATGGCAGCGTATAATTTAGACTATGAGATAAAGAACCGAGGGGATTTGAGCTCAGGTTTCCAAATGCAGAATTTCAATTCAGCTGAAAATGTCCTGGAAATAAAAAGATGGCAGGTGTTCACAGAAGTCATAAAAACTCACCGTGTTCACTACAGTCCTTTGGGTTAGAAGCCTATGATCTTGGTCGTGCTGGCTGTATGAATGACTCCAGGCTTTAAACACATTGTTAGCAATGGTTTGCCAATGAGAAACCAAAACTCAACTCCAAACTCAGATTTCGGACTCTGCTCCCCACTCTGCAAACAGATCCTCGACCTCCTGACTGACAGACGCCGTTTAAGAACAGGTGATAACTCCCACCTCCACAATAATACTCAAGACTAGTACCTTGCTAGGTTGTGTACTCAGCCGCTTACTATAATTCCAATACACTCACAACCGTGTGCCCACATTCAGCTCTAACTCCAACAAATTTTCTGATGACATCACCATAGTGAGTTGGATCTCAAATAATGACGAGACAGAGTTACAGGAGAGAGATAGACAGCTTAGTGGTGCGGTGTTAAAGACAATAATCTCTCCTTCAGTGTCAGCAAAAATGAAAGAGCTGCTCACTGACTACAGGAAATGGAGTGGACACCCCTGTCTGTATCAAACATGCTGAGATGAAAATGGTTAAGAGCATCAAGTTCCCAGGAGTAATATCACCAATCTCTCTTGGTCCATCCACATTTACGCTACAGGCAAGAAAGTACAACAACACCTCCCCAAAAGTACAAGGAAATGCAGCACGTTCACAAATGATTCATCAATTTTTCTAGATGCACCATAGAAAGCATCCTACCCAGACGCATCACAGCCTGGTACGACAACTGCTCTACCCAAGATCACAAGAAATTACAAAGGATTGTAAACACGGCTCAGTCCATCACACAAACCAGCTTTCCATCCATTGACTCCGTCTACACATTCCAGTGCCTTGGGAAAGTAACCAATAAAATCAAATACCCCTCCCACCCCAATTATACCCTCACTGACACTCTTCCATCAGCCAGGAGATACCAACATTTGAAAACACACAGCAAACAATTTAAGAGCAGCTTCTTCCTGCCATTGTCAGACTTACAGACTTGCCTCTTACATTTACCTTTCTCCACACCTGCTCTGTAGCTGAAACGCTATATTCTGCATAATGTTCTTATTACCCTGATGTACGTACGTAAGGTATGATTTGTTTGGTTAGCTCGCAAAACAATACTCCACTATCTCAGTACATATGACGATAATACATCAAATCTGATCATCTTCCTGGGGCAGGAAATAAATATACAGAGCAGCAGTAAGGACAATAACTGAATATTAATCATGGGTATTGGGGTAAGGAGAATATATAAACCCTGTTCAGGATCCCCACTTCTGATCTAACATTGAAGTTTGCAGATGTTTGGGTAGTGGACAGTGAAGAAGGTGATCTAGAGTACTATGGGGCCTTGAGCAGGTGGCCTGATAGGTGGCAGATAGAGCTTAATTTAAATAAATATGAGGAGCTGCATTTTAGAAAGGCAAATCAGGGCAGAATTTATACACTTAATGGTAAGGTCCTGGGGAGTGTTGCTGAACAAAGATCTGGGACAGTATGCTCAGAGCTCCTTGAACGTGGAGTCCCAGGTGGACAAGATAGTGAAGAAGGCATTCAGGTACATTTGCCTTTATTGGTCAGCGCATTGAGCATGGGAGTTGGGAGGTCATGTTGCAGCTGTACAGGACATTGATTAGGCAACTTTTGGAATAATGCGTACAATTCTGGTCTCCCTACTATAGGAAGGATGTTGTGAAACTTGAAAGGGTTCAGAAAAGATTTACAAGGATGTTGCCAGGGTTGGAGGATTTGAGCTATTTGGGAGAGAGGCTGAGTAGGCTGGGGCTATTTTCCCTGGAGCGTCAGAGGGTGAGGGGTGACCTTATAGACGTTTATAAAATCATGAGGGGCATGGGTAGGGTAAACAGACAGGGTCTTTTCTCCAGGGTAGTGGAGTCCATAAGACCCATAAGATTATATGACATTAGAATGGAAGAAAGGCCATTCAGTCCATTGAGTCCACTCTGCCATTTAAATCATGGCTGATGGGCATTTCAACACCACTTCCCTGCACTCTCCCTGTAGCCCTTCATTCCTTCTGAGTTCGAGAATTTATCAATCTCTGCCTTGAAGGCATCCAACGTCCCGGCCTCCACTACACTCTGTGGCAATGAATTCCACAAGCCCACCACTCTCTGGCTAAAGAAATGTCTCCTCATTTCCGTTTTAAATTTACCCCCTCTAATTTTAAGGCTGTGCCCATGGGTCCTAGTCTCCCCGCCTAATGGAAACAACCTCCCAGCGTCCACCCCTTCTAAGCCATACATTATCTTGCAAGTTTCTATTAGGTCTCCCCTCAACCTTCTAAACTCTAATGAGCACAATCCCAGGATCCTTAGTCATTCATCGTATGTTAAACCTACCATCCCAGGGATCATCCGTGTGAATCTCCGCTGGACACGCTCCAGGGCCAGTATGTCCTTCCTAAGGTGTGGGGCCCAAAATTGGACACAGTATTCTAAATGGGGCCTAACTAGAGCTTTAAAAAGCCTCAGAAGCACATCGCTGCTTTTATATTCCAACCCTCTTGAGATAAAAGACAACATTACATTCGCTTTCTTAATCATGGACTCTATCTGCAAGTTAACTTTTAGAGAATCCTGGACCAACACTCCCAGCTCCTTTTGTATTTCTGCTTTACGAATTTTCTCACCGTTTAGAAGAGAGTCCATCCTGTATTCTTTTTTCCAAAGTGCAAAACCTCGCATTTGCTCACATTGAATTTCAGCCATTTCCTGGACCACTCTCCTAAACTGTCTAAGTCTTTCTGCAGCCTCCCTACCTCCTCAGTACTATCTGCCTGTCCACCTATCTTCGTATCATTGGCAAACTTCGCCAGAATGCCCCCAGTCCCTTCATCCAGATCATTAATATATAAAGTGAACAGCCGTGGCCCCAACACTGAACCCTGCGGGACAGCACTCGTCACCGGTTACCATTCCAAAAAAGAGCCTTTTATCCCAACTCTCTGCCTTCTGTCAGACAGCCAATCCTCAATCCAAGCCAGTAGCTCACCTCAAACACCCTGGGCTCTCATCACCTTGCTCAGCAGCCTCCCGTGAGGCACTGTATCAAAGGCCTTTTGGAAGTCTAGAACACAGAACATTACAGCACAGTACAGGCCCTTGGGCCCTCGATGTTGTGCCGACCTGTCATACCGATCTCAAGCCCATCTAACCTACACTATTCCATGTACGTCCATATGCTTATCCAATGACGGCTTAAATGTACCCAAAGTTGGCGAATCTACTACCATTGCAGGCAAAGCATTCCATTCCCTTACTACTCTCTGAGTAAAGAAACTACCTCTGGCATCTGTCCTATATCTTTCACCCCTCAAATTAAAGCTATGCCCCCTTGTGCTCGTCATCACCATCCGAGGAAAAAGGCTCTCCCTATCCACCCTATCTAACCCTCTGATTATTTTATATGTTTCAATTAAGTCACCTCTCAACCTTCTTCTCTCTAATGAAAACAGCCTCAACTCCCTCAGCCTTTCCTCGTAAGACCTTCCCTCCATACCAGGCAGCATCCTAGTAAATCTCCTCTGCACCCTTTCCAAAGCTTCCACATCCTTCTTATAATGCGGTGACCAGAACTGTACGCAATACTCCAAGTGCGGCCGCACCAGAGTTTTGTACAGCTGCAGCATAACCTCATGGGTCCGGAACTCAATGCCTCTATTAATAAAAGCTAAAACACTGTATGCCTGCTTAACAGCCCTGTCAACCTGGGTGGCAACTTTCAAGGATCTGTGTACATGGACACCGAGATCTCTCTGCTCATCTACACTACTAAGAATCTTACCATTAGCCCTGTACTTTGCCTTCCGGTTACTCCTACCAAAGCACATCCACTGGATTTCCCTGGTCTAACCTACTTGTTACCTCTTCAAAGAATTCTAACTGGTTTGTCAGGCACGACCTCCCCTTACTAAATCCATGCTGACTTGTTCTAATCTGACCCTGCACTTCGAAATCCCATCCTTAACAATGGATTCTAGAATTTTACCAACTACCGAGGTTAGGCTAATCTGCCTATAATTTTCCATCTTTTGCCTTGATCCTTTCTTAATCAAGGGGGTTACAACAGCAATTTTCCAATCAGCTGGGACTTTCCCTGACTCCAGTGATTTTTGTTAGATCACAACCAAAGAATCTATGTGACCAAGGAAGAATCGTAGGCCACTTGGCTCTTTCAGCCTGCTCCACAAATCGATAAGATCATAACCAAGCTGATTCTAACCTCAAACTCTACATTCCTGTATGCCCCTAATAACCTTTAAGTAATCAAGAATCTATTTACTTCTGCCTTAAAAAATATTTCATGATTTTGTATTCACAGCTTTTTGAGAAAGGGAATTCCAATGACTCACAACTCTCTTGAGGCAAATATTGTTTTCTCCTTTCTGTTTCAAATGGGCGTTCCCTTATTTTAATATCTGACCCCTTGTTCTAGATTCTCCCACAAGAGGAAACATCCTTTCCACATCCACATAGTCAAGACCCCTCAGGATCTAACCTGTTTCAATTACATCATGGCTGACCCTAAAGTCGAGAGGATACAGTTGGTATTCATGTATTCTAATAGCCAGCTTTCTTCCTGTTGTGCAGACACTGGACACCGACGAGCAACAAAAAGACATGACTGATTAGATTAGATTCCCTACAGTGTGGAAACAGGACCTTCGGCCCAACAAGTCCACACTGCCCCTTAGGGCATCCCACCCAGACCCATCCCCCTATAACCCACACACCCCTGAACACCACGGGCAATTTAGCATGGCCAATCCACCTAGCCTGCACATCTTTGGACTGTGGGAGGAAACCAGAGCACCCTGAGGAAACCCACGCAGACACGGGGAGAATGTGCAAACTCCACACAGACAGTCACCTGAGGCTGGAATCGAACCCAGGTCCCTGGCGCTGTGAGGCTGCAGTGCTAACCACTGAGCCACCGTGCAGCCCTAATACTGATACTCACTCGTCTCCGTATACATGAATAAGGAGAACCACCAGTTTGATTGGGACAACGTCAGGATCTGAGGACAGGCCAAACAGAGACAAGCACGGGAATTCCTGGAGGCCTGGTTCTCCACCAAGAAGGCAATCAACAAACACATAGAATTTGACCCTATATACACACCACTGCAAAGAAAAACCGGAAATGAGGTAATCAGATCCAATAGATCCCAGAGTTTAAATACCAGGCAGGAAAACACAACAGCGCTTCATCGAGGCTGCAATGACCATGTTACCCAGCAGGGTAATGAAACATCTGCGATCTAACGAACCAGCTCGGCGACAGAACCAACCACAGCATCCACAACCTGCACTACAGATCTACTCAAGAATATTAAAGCACAACCTCCCATCATTTTAACAGCAAAAGAAGACCTGGCTGAGATTCTTTTCAAAGTCAGACAGGCCACCACTTCCCTTTTATACAACGTTCCATTAAACAACAGCTTCTTACATCCTCTTTCCAAGTGTATGTCAGATAAATTCTTCATTTCTGCATTGACAATCCAATGGTAGAGTGCCACCCAGTGGGGAAAAACAGGGTGAAATGATGAGTAGCACAACATTACGTAGAGTCAAAACAGAAAATGTTGGAAATACTTAGCAGGTCTGGCAGCAGAGGGGGCGGAGAGAGAGACAGAGCTAGCATTTTACGTTTATAACCATTCATCTAAACCACTTTCAGATCCAAAATGTTAACTCTGGAATGCTTCAAAGATGTTCAATGGCCTATGCAATATTTCTAGCATTTTACGTTTAACAGATTACCAGCATCCATTATATTTTGCCTCAGTATTAGAGATTTAATAAGAACATATTATGTAGGAGCAGAAATAGACCATTCAGCCCATCAAATCTGTTCTGCCATTCTAGAAGAACATGGCTGATCTGATCACCTACAACTCCATTTTCCTGTCTTTTCCCCATAACTCTCAATTCCCTTACTGATAAATACAGCCTATGAATGCCTTAAATATACTTGATGACCTAGCTTCAACGCCCTCCGCAGCAATGAATTTCACAGATTCACTCCCACCTGAGAAGAAATTGCTCCTTATCTCGTACATAAATGGGCGACCCTTATTCTGAGATAATGTTCTCTGGTCCGAAGCTCTTCCACAGGACAAACAACCTCACTGCACCTACACTGTCAAGTCTCCTAAGAATCTGAGCTCTCCTAATTCTTCTAAATTCCAATGAATACAAATCCAACTTATTCAATCTCTCCTGATAAGCCAATCCCTCCAAACCCAATAAAATATCTGTGACATTTTACCATAGTATGAGAGATTTAGGTGGGTTGGGTGCTTAGAGTATTGGAATAGGAAGAAGTGACTCAGGCTGTTCTGCTATTTCATTACATAAGGTTAGCTATGATCTAACTGGACTCACTACCCTTAATAAAAACAAACTTCACACAACTCAGATTTGAAATTCCACTTTACTGCTCTCTGTGAGAGATTTCCACCCTGCTATCAACCATCCCTATCTTTTGGTTATCTTATGGTTTTTATCCCTATCTTTGGGCTTCGTTTTCATTTAACACTGACTTTTCCTTGTCCAAGACACATCCCCAGAGCAAAATAAAAACCAAAAGAACTGCAGATGCAAAAACAAAGTTTGTTTTTGTCTCCAGAGCAAAAGCTGTATTAATTTTCCTTGGGTTCCATCTTTCCAGCTCCCTGCCCGAGTATGCTGGCTAAGCACAAAGCTACAATTTAAACTATGAAGGCACCCAGCTCAAACATCCATCTGTGAAAATTATTGACTTCTGCCTGGATTTTGAGGCTTGATGTAAAAACAAGTGCTGGAGAAACTCAGCAGGTCTGAGAGCATCTGTGGTGGGGGCGCGGAGAGAGAGAGTGAGAGACAGAGAGCGAGAGCAAGGGAGAGCGAGAGACACAGAGAAAATAAAACAGTATTCATGTTTTGCATCTGATAAGACTCTTCATCAGACTGTCAATGGAAAAGTCAGTTCAAGGTTGCCTTCCACATGATCCAATATGCAAGATCTAAACATCTGGTCAGTTCAGACTCTAGTTCTTCTGTTCCATTTGTCAACTTTTCTGAGATTATTCCTCATTTCATGCTTTGGATGGTGGTGTCAAAAGGGCACAAGCTTTTCAAAGAGTTGTCTTTTGTTCAGAGAAAACATGAAGACCTGAATATGAAACAGGGTATGAATATTTTAAATGATTCAGGCAGGGGTAAGCTGAGCTCAGAACAAGAATCACTTTAAAAGAGACAGTACATTTCAAAGGCAAAGGCTTGCTGCAGATGCGATATTATCCAAAGCTCCGAGTTGTTCCTTGACACCCCAATCTACCAGCTTTAAATAAAATCAAGGCTGCTGCTGAAGATAAAGCAGCATCATTGCTTGTATTGGATGGTGTAATGTGTTTCAAGGGCAGTATGTTATTGCTTTGCTCCTTGAAGCATTACAATACCAGTCAGTGCTAGATGACAAGCTGTGGAGCTGGCCAAGCAGCATCTCTGGAGCAGGAAGGCTGATGTTTTGGGCCTAGACCCTTCTTCAGAAATGGGGAAGGGGAAGAGGGCTCTGAAATAAATAGGGAGAGACGGGGAGGTGGATTGAAGATGGATAGAGGAGAAGATAGGTGGAGAGGAGACAGACAAGTGGGGATGGAGCCAATAAAGATGTGTAGGTGGGGAGGTAGGGAGGAGATAGGTCAGTCCAGGGAGGATGGCCAGGTCAAGGGGGTGGGATGAGGTTAGTAGGCAGGAGATGGAGGCGAGACTTGAGGTGGGAGGAGGGGATAGTTGAGAGGAAGAACAGGTTAGGGAGGCCAGGACGAGCTGGGCTGGTTTTGGGATGCAGTGAGGGAAGGGGAGATTTTGAAACTTGTGAAATTCACATTGATACCATTGGGCTGCAGGGTTCCCAAGTGGAATATGAGTTGCTGTTCCCGCAACCTTCGGGTGACATCCTTGTGGCACTGCAGGAGGCCCATGATGGACATGTCGTCTAAAGAATGGGAGGGGGAGTTAAAACGGTTTGCGACTGGGAGGTGCAGATGTTTCCTGCGAACCGAGCGGAGGTGTTCTGCAAAGCGGTCCCCACACCTCCGCTTGGTTTCCCCAATGTAGAGGGAGCCACACCAGGTACAGCAGATGCAGTAGATCACATTGGCAGATGCGCAGGTGAACACCTGCTTGATGTGGAAAGTCATCTTGGGGCCTGGGATGGGGGTGAGGGAGTAGGTGTGGGGGCAAGTGTAGCACTTCCTGCGGTTTCAGGGGAAGGTGCTGGGTGTGGTGGGGTTGGAGGGGAGTGTGGAGCGGACCAGGGAGTCATGGAGAGAGTTGTCTCTCCGGAAAGCAGACAAGGGTGGGGTGGGAAAAATGTCTTGGGTGGTGGGGTTGGATTGTAGATGGCAGAAGTGTCGCAGGATGATGCGTTGTATCCGGAGGTTGGTGGGGTGGTATGTGAGGACGAGGGGGAATCTTTTAGGGCGGTTGTGGCGGGGGCGGGGTGTGAGGGATGTGTTGCAGGAAATGCGGGAGACACAGTTGAGGGCGTTCTCAGCCACTGCGGCGGGGGGAGGAATCTGCAGTCCTTGAAAAACGAGGACATCTGGGATGTATGGGAGTGGAATGCCACATCCTGGGAGCAGATGCGGTGACGGTGAAGGAATTGGGAATAAGGGATGGCATTTTTGCAGGAAGGTAGTTGGGAGGAGGTGTATTTTTGGTAGCTGTGGGAGTCGGTGGGCTTGAAATGGATATCAGTTTCTAGGTGGTTGCCGGAGATGGAGACAGAGAGAACCAGGAAGGTGAGAGAGGTATTAGAGATGGTCCAGGTGAACTGAAGGTTGGGGTGGGAGGTGTTGGTGAAGTGGATGTTCAAGCTCCACTTGGGAGTACGAGGTGGTGCCGATACAGTCATCAATGTAATGGAGGAAGAGGTGGGGTTTGGGGCCAGTATACATGTGGAAAAGGGATTGTTCCACGTAACCTACAAAGAGACAGGCATGGCTTGGGCCCATTCACCCGCTTTGTCTGTAGGAAGTGGGAGGAATTCTAAGAGAAGTTGTTGAGGGTGAGGACGAGTTCGGGTAGGCGGATGAGGGTGTCGGTAAAAGGGGACTGGTCGGGCCTGCAGGACAGGAAGAAGCAGAGGGCCTTCAGGCCATCTGCATGGGGAATACAGGCATATAGGAACTGGACGTCCATGGTGAAAATGGGGCATTAGAGACCGGGGAATTGGATGTTCTGGAGGAGGGGTAGGGTGTGGGTCCCCATCTCTCCCTATTTATTTCAGAACCCTCTTCCCCTCCCCCATTTCTGATGAAGGGTCTAGGCCCGAAACTTCAGCCTTCCTGCTCCTAAGATGCTGCTTGGCCTGCTGTGTTCATCCAGTTCTACACTTTGTTATCTCGGATTCTCCAGCATCTGCAGTTCCTATCATCTCTGATACAACACCAGTCAGTGCTGTTCAGTGGGTGGCAATCTCGCCTCTGAGTCAGGAGATAATGGACTCAAATCGCACTTGGGACTGGAGCACAAATTGTAGGTTAACAGTCCAGGTGCAGGAGAGCGCTGCATTGCTGACGGCACTGCCTTTAAGGTGAGGCAGATGTAAAAGATTCTTTGGCAGTTGTTCAAAGAAGAGGAGGGGAGTCTCCCTGGTATCCTGATTGAGCTTTATTCTTCAAACCACGTCACCAATAGATTGTTTCTCGGTGTCACGTTGCTGTATCTTGGAACATGCTGTGCCCAAATTGGTTGTGGCACTTCCTACATCACAATAGCGAGTACACTTCATTGTTTGTGAAGTTTAAGAGATTCTGGGGTCATAAAAGGTATTATATAAATGCAAGTCTGGCTTTTCTTCCACCATATCCTTACATACTGTCCGACGTTCCTCCAAAACAATCTCAAACAATCTCCTAATACAGTTCATATTTACAGTACTCAACTTGTATAATATACGTGATTTTGGAAGTCTTTTGCTGTGAGAATTAAGTAGTCAAACCTCACACACTTCTCCCTGAACAGTGAACTGGTGAACACTCCAGCAAGACAAGGTTTGTAACTAAACAACAAGCTGGTTTTTAAAATATAATCAATATCTAAATCACTGGCACAATCTTTAAAATGATTTTTTTTCTTATTACGGAACACTGTGTGTCGGGAATAAAAACAAAACACCTCCAATTACTCAGATTCTACAGCATCTGCATTTCCTATTACCTCCAATTATTGTCCTTCCTGAGCCTAGTCAGCTCTACAATGGAGGAGGGAATCATTAATTCCCGTTTCTCTCTATCTCAATTTTCACCAACTAACTCTCCCTCCCTTTCTCAGGTTTCCTTTATTGTAACTCTCTCTCTCTCTGTCAGAAATGCAGGAAATCAGATGCTTAACCTCTGACACCCTGTCCCTCCGTGGCACACGCTATCGCAGGATTGGTTATTTGAGCTGCCATTCAAACCAGCAATTGGCCAATGCTGAGAATTTTCCCATCCATATTGAATGAAAAGCATCTTGTTGATGCTGGAAATCTGAAATGGAAATAGGAAGTGCTCGAGAAACTCAGCAGGTCTGGCAGAGTTAATGTTTCGAGTCCAAAATTACTCTTTCTCAGAAAAGTGTTTCTTTACCTACCTTTCGACTGAGTCAATAACACTATCAACAATAAGAAAGATGAACAGGATAAGGCCGTTCGGCCCTCGAGCATTCTATTCTAGCATTCTCTCCAGTTCCTTCTCTGCTAAGTGTTAATAAAGGGTACTTAGAGGGTAATGTTTTGGGCAATTGTTGATGGGTAATAAATGCTGCCCTAGCCAATGACACCCAGTCCCTACAAATGAACAAAAAGAAAAGAATACTTTCTCAAAGTGGTCCTTTGACCAGAGTCTCATCATGAACTGTTAAATTTTTGAGAACAAAGATTGAAATTAACTTCAATTCAACGAAAACAAAATCACAACATCAAATGAAAATAAGTTACATTAAAATCCTCCTTTCCTCAATTCAGCAAAAGAACTCCCAAAATGTGACAGGTAAACAGCTTTTTATTTCCTATTTATTGGAAAACGAGCTCACTAATCACTCTTGAAGCTTCCTCACCAATAAGGCCGTAGACAAAAGCCAGGGAACTTCAATTAAACAGGACCTCATTGGTGACTCAAGCACTGCTCACCTACAGTTCAGGCTCAGAAAGATACAGAGCTGGAGATTCCAGTCACTCAAACCTCCACTGCCCGGGGCTGGACTCTCACCCAGTCCCATTTATTTATCAACCATGTACTCACTGACCAACACTGGTCCTTCCTCCAGCTATGTTTTGATTTTACAACTGCTTTCCTTCAAGAGATGCAGATGGCTCAAAACTTTTCCTAAGGAAATGTATTTTATGGTCCATTAACCATCTGTGCAAATATTTTTCTCCCTGACGCTGTGACATAATTACAAAACAATGACACACTCATCACCAAGTCAGCAATATGAGGAATGCTTCAGGGTCCACTCAAGGCTCAGCGGCAGTGCTCCAGACTACATGTTTAGCAGGTCGTGCGAGGGGGGCCACTGTCAGACTTTACCTTATAGCCCTGGACAGGACTGAGATCGTGCAGCATGGCCAGTGATGCTGTCTTTCAGACATGTTAAACTGAGCTAAGAACTGCAGATACTGTAAATCAAAAACGAACGTAGAATTTGCTGGAAAGGTTCAGCATGTCTGGCAGCATTCAATGCTAGTGGATCTTTTGAGCTTGTCCAGCAATTTCCATTTTTGTTGTGTTAAAGAGAGCTCCTGCCTGCTATTTCAAGGAAACATGAGAGATGCCACTGCGGTATGTGGGAAACATCAGCAGAGTTCTGGGAACCTCAAGTGCAGAGCAAATGCTAGATTCCTTACAAGCATGAAGCCATTTCAATATTGTTTGGTTAAATGTAAATCTCTTTGCAAAGTATAGACAACGGGAAGATGGTGTAGAGGCGCATTCTCTCTCTTTTCTGACACGCACCATTAAATTTACCATCAGATCAGACAGACTATGAATTGTGGAGTTCCTCAGCACCGACCCTCCGACAATGCGGCGCTCCCTCAGCACTGATCCCCCCCCCCACCCTGGCATCACCACCCCCCCACGGGTATCTCCCTATCCCCCCCCACCCGGTATCTCCCACCACCCCCATATCTCTCTACCCCTCCTCCCCCCGTATCCCCCGCCCCAGTATCTCCCTACCCACCCCCGTATCTCCCGACGCCCCCTCCCCCTGTATCCCCCGCCCGGTATCTCCCTACACCCCCCCACCCCGGGTATCTCCCTCCTTGTCCCCCGGTATCTCCCCCCGCAGTATCTCCCACACCACCCCGTATACCACCCCCCATTACGTCCCTCCCCCCACTATCTCCCTACCCACCCCCCTCCCCCCAGACTCTCCCTCTTCCCCCCCTCCCCCCGTGTCTACCTCCCTCCACCCCCCGCCCCAACCGTATCCCCCTCCCTCTCCCTCCCCCCGTATCCCTCTCCCTCCCCCCGTATCCCTCTCCCTCCACACACCCCCCGGTACCTCCGGACCCCCTCACTCACGGTGATGGACACCTCATCGTCGAATAGGATCAGGGCGCTGTAGATACACGCCAGCTCGGACTCGGAAGCCATGACGCAGCGCACCGCCAGCAACTCGACTCCCCGGAACGGAAATCCCGTGCCGCGGAACCCGGCCGGACCGGAAGCCGGACCGGCCGGACCCGGCGCCATGTTTGTACGGGTCTCTCTGGTGAGCGGGAGAGGCAGCTCTGCGGGGCATAACATTGGGGAGATGTGTTCAGTCTGTGGAATCGGGGAAGAGGGATAAACAGTGAGTGGGAATGGCAGAGTGGAGGCACAGACTCATGGACACAGAGGGATGGAGCCACTGAGGGAGTGAATGAAAGAGGAATTGATTGATACAGGGAGCGTGGAGGGAGCGTGGAGGGAGTGTGGAGAGAGGGATGGAGTGATTGAGGGAGTGATGGAGTGATTGAGGGAGTGTGGAGAGAGGGATGGAGTGATTGAGGGAGTGATGGAGTGATTGAGGGAGTGTGGAGAGAGGGATGGAGTGATTGAGGGAGTGTGGAGAGAGGGATGGAGTGATTGAGGGAGTGATGGAGTGATTGAGGGAGTATGGAGAGAGGGATAGAGTGATTGAGGGAGTGTGGAGAGAGAGATGGAGTGATTGAGGGAGTGTGGAGAGAGGGATGGAGTGATTGAGGGAGTATGGAGAGAGGGATGGAGTGATTGAGGGACTGTGGAGAGAGGGATGGAGTGATTGAGGGACTGTGGAGAGAGTGATTGAGGGAGTGTGGAGAGAGGGATGGAGTGATTGAGGGAGTGTGGAGAGAGGGATGGAATGATTGACGGAGTGTGGAGAGAGGGATGGAGTGATTGAGGGAGTGTGGAGAGAGGGATGGACTGATTGAGGGAGTGATGGAGAGATTGAGGGAGTGTAGAGAGAGGGATGGAGTGATTGAAGGAGTGTAGAGAGAGGGATGGAGTGATTGAGGGACTGTGGAGAGAGGGATGGAGTGATTGAGGGAGTGATGGAGTAATTGAGGAGTGTGGAGAGAGGGATGGAGTGATTGAGGGAGGGATGGAGAGAGGGATGGAGTGATTGAGGGAGTGTGGAGAGAGGGATGGACTGATTGAGGGAGTGATGGAATGATTGAGGGAGTGTAGAGAGAGTGATGGAGTGATTCAGGGAGTGATGGAAAGATTCAGGGAGTGATGGAGAGAGTGATGGAGTGATTGACGGAGTGTGGAGAGAGGGATGGAGTGATTTAGGGAGTGATGGAGTGATTGAGGGACTGCGAAGAGATGGATGGAGTGATTGATGGAGAGAGTGATGGAGTAGTGGAGAGAGTGATTGAGTGAGTGACGGAGTGATTAAGGGAGTGTGGAGAGAATGATGGAGTGATGGAGAGAGGGATGGAGTGATGGAGTGATTGAGGGAGTGTGGAGAGAGGGACGGAGTGATTGAGGGACTGTGGAGAGAGGGATGGACTGATTGAGGGAGTGATGGAGTGATTGAGGGAGTGTAGAGAGAGTGATGGAGTGATTGAGGGAGTGTAGAGAGAGGGATGGAGTGATTGAGGGACTGTGGAGAGAGTGATTGAGGGAGTGTGGAGAGAGGGATGCAGTGATTGAGGGAGTGATGGAGTGATTGAGGGAGTGGTTGAGCGAGTGATGGAGTGATTCAGGGAGTGATGGAGTGACAGAGAGAGTGATGGAGTGATTGAGAGAGTGATGGAGTGATTGAGAGAGTGATGGAGTGATTGAGAGATTCAGAGAGTGATGGAGTGATTGACAGAGTGTGGAGAGAGGGATGGAGTGATTTAGGGAGTGATGGAGTGATTGAGGGACTGTGAAGAGATGAATGGAGTGATTGATGGAGAGAGTGATGGAGTAGTGGAGAGAGTGAGTGACGGAGTGATTAAGGGAGTGTGGAGAGAATGATGGAGTGATGGAGAGAGGGATGGAGTGATTGAGGGAGTGTGGAGAGAGGGACGGAGTGATTGAGGGACTGTGGAGAGAGGGATGGACTGATTGAGGGAGTGATGGAGTGATTGAGGGAGTGTAGAGAGAGTGATGGAGTGATTGAGGGAGTGTAGAGAGAGGGATGGAGTGATTGAGGGACTGTGGAGAGAGTGATTGAGGGAGTGTGGAGAGAGGGATGCAGTGATTGAGGGAGTGATGGAGTGATTGAGAGAGTGATTGAGAGATTCAGAGAGTGATGGAGTGATTGACAGAGTGTGGAGAGAGGGATGGAGTGATTTAGGGAGAGATGGAGTGAGTGAGGGACTGTGAAGAGATGGATGGAGTGATTGATGGAGAGAGTGATGGAGTAGTGGAGACAGTGATTGAGTGAGTGATAGAGTGATTAAGGGAGCGTGGAGAGAATGATGGAGTGATGGAGAGAGGGATGGACTGATTGAGGGAGTGATGGAGTGATTGAGGGAGTGTAGAGAGAGGGATGGAGTGATTGAGGGAGTGTGGAGAGAGGGATGCAGTAATTGAGGGAGTGATGGAGTGATTGAGGGAGTGGTTGAGCGAGTGATGGAGTGATTCAGGGAGTGATGGAGTGACAGAGAGAGTGATGGAGTGATTGAGAGAGTGATGGAGTGATTGAGAGATTCAGAGAGTGATGGAGTGATTGACAGAGTGTGGAGAGAGGGATGGAGTGAGTGAGGGACTGTGAAGAGATGGATGGAGTGATTGATGGAGAGAGTGATGGAGTAGTGGAGAGAGTGATTGAGTGAGTGATAGAGTGATTAAGGGAGCGTGGAGAGAATGATGGAGTGATGGAGAGAGGGATGGAGTGATTCAGGGAGTGATGGAGTGATTGATGCAGCGTGGAGAGAGTGATGGAGTGAGTGAGGGACTGTGAAGAGATGGATGGAGTGATTGATGGAGAGAGTGATGGAGTAGTGGAGAGAGTGATTGAGTGAGTGATAGAGTGATTAAGGGAGCGTGGAGAGAATGATGGAGTGATGGAGAGAGGGATGGAGTGATTCAGGGAGTGATGGAGTGACAGAGAGAGTGATGGAGTGATTGAGAGAGTGATGGAGTGATTGAGAGATTCAGAGAGTGATGGAGTGATTGACAGAGTGTGGAGAGAGGGATGGAGTGAGTGAGGGACTGTGAAGAGATGGATGGAGTGATTGATGGAGAGAGTGATGGAGTAGTGGAGAGAGTGATTGAGTGAGTGATAGAGTGATTAAGGGAGCGTGGAGAGAATGATGGAGTGATGGAGAGAGGGATGGAGTGATTCAGGGAGTGATGGAGTGATTGATGCAGCGTGGAGAGAGTGATGGAATGATTGAGGGAGTGGTGGAGACAGAGACAGAGTGATTTGCCACATTTGAAATATTGTATACAGTTCTGGTCACTGCACTAGCGGAAGATGTGAAAGATGTGGAGAGGTTTTGGGCCGAATGGCCTTACTTCCACTCCTATGTCTTATGGTCTTATAGAAGGAATCAAGGGCTACAGGGAGAGTGCAGGGAAGTGGAGTTGAAATGCCCATCAGCCATGATTTAAATGACAGAGTGAACTTGATGGGCCGAATGGCCTTACTTCCACTCCTATGTCTTATGGTCTTATTGGAAATGCTTTACCAGGATGTTGCCTTGTTCGGAGGGAATTAGCCAAGAGGAGAGATTGCACAAACTTTGTTTTTTTACAGTTGGTTTTTAGGTTCAGTGATGATACACGTTTACACAATTATGAGAGGTACCAGCGTACAGTCATAAAGGTGTACAGCATGGAAACAGACCCTTCGGCCCAGCCCATCCATACTGACAAGGCCCATTTGCCAGCGTTTGGCCCATATCCCTCTAAACCTAACTATTCATGTACCCATCCAAATGCCTTTAAATGTTGTAATTGTACCAGCCTCCACCACTTCTTCTGGCACATCATTCCATGCACGCACCACCCTCTGGGTGAAAAAGTTGTCCTTTAGATCCCTTTTAAATCTTTCCCCTCTCACCTTAAACCAATGCCCTCTTGTTTTGGATTCCCCACCCCTTGGAAAATACCTTGTCTATTTGCCATATCCATGCCCCTCATGATTTGATAAACCTCTGTAAGGTCAGCCCTCAGCCTCTGACGCTCCAGGGAAAATAGCCCCAGCCTACTCAGCCTCTCTCTGTAGCTCACACCCTCCAACCCTGATAACATCCTTCTAAATCTTTTCTGCACCCTCTGAAGTTTCACAACAGCTTTCCTCTGCTAGGGAGACCAGAACTGAATGTGGTATTCCAATAGTGGCCTTACCAATGTCCTGTACAGTCACAACATGACTTCCCAACTGGAGAATGATTGGTTACAGTCTTTTTTGCATGGTAGAAATGTTAATTACTAGGAGACATAGGTTTTAGGTGGGATGTGGATGGTCGAGTGAGGGAGGGCTGGATGATGGAAGGCCATTAAACTGATGAGAGATATCAAGAGAACAGCTTCACCACACAGACTGCAGAGGTTCCTAAAAACCACTCACCAGCACCATCAAAACTAAAGAATCACAAACTCCTGGCCTTGCTGGTGATATTCACAGAGTCACAGAGTATATGCCAATCAGCTCATTGATTCTGCACCAGCAAAAGAGAAAGGGCCATCACTTGCCTATGCTAATCCCTGTTTCCAGCCCTTGGCCCATACCTTGAATTCTATGACATTTCAAGGCTCATGCAAGTACTTTTTAAAGATTGTGAGGTGTCCTTCCTCTGCACCACCATCTTCAAGTACCCCTCCAAGCCATTCACCATCCTGACTTGAAAATATATCACCGTTCCTTCAGTGTCACTGAGTCACAATCCTGGAATATCCTCCCTAAGGGCATTGTAGGTCTGCCATTGTGTGCTGCTCTGTGGCATAATGGAAAGCACATTAAATTCCCAAAGAATTGGGCTTTAAAGGTTGTGTGCTTAAGACCCACCCAAGTTCATTTTTGAGACACTGAGGAACAGATTGGGAGGCAGATTTTTGGAAAGGCGCACAAGTAATAGGTTGTTGTCATGAGTGACTTCAACTTCCCCGATATGGACTGGAACCTCCAAAGTGCAAATAGTTTGGATGGAGCAGATTTTGTCAGGTGTGTCCAGGAAGGATTTCTGACTCAATATGTAGATAGGCCAACTAGAGGGGAGGCCATATTGGATTTGGCGCTTGGCAATGAACCAGGTCAGGTGTCAGATGTCTCGGTGGGAGAGCATTTCGGTGATAGTGATCACAACTCCCTGACCTTTAGTCATGGAGAGGGATAAGAGTATACGGTACGGCAAAGTATTTAATTGGGGACGGGGAATTACAATGCTTTTAGGCAAAAGCTATGGAGCGTAAAGTGGGATCAGATGTTCTCAGGGAAATGCACGATAGAAATGTGGAGGTTGTTTACGGAGCAGTTGTCATGACTGCCGGATAGGTTAGTCCCACTGAGGCAAGGAAAGGATGGTAAGGTGACGGAACCTTGGATGACAAAATATGTGGAACACCTAGTCAAGAGGAAGAAAGAAATTTACTTAAGGTTGAGGAAACAAGGATTGGACAGGGCTCTAAGTGATCTACAGGGTAGCCAGGAAGGAAGTGAAGAATGGACTCAGGAGATCTAGAAGGGGGTATGAGAAAACCTTGGCGGGTAGGATTGGAAAACCCCAAGGCATTCTATACTTAAGTGAGGTACAAGAGGATGGCCAGAGTGAGGGTAGGGTCAATCAGTGACAGTGGAGGGAAATTGTGCACGGAGTCAGAGAAGGTAGGAGAGGTCCTTAATGAATACTTTGCTTCAGTATTCGCCAGTGAGAGGGACATTGACGTTTGTGAGGACAGCATGAAACAAGCAGAAATTCTCAAACAGGTTGATATTCGGAAGGGGGATGTGCTAGAAATTTTGGAAAACATGAGGATAGATAAGTCTCCTGTACCAGACAGATTATACACAAGGTTCCTACGGGAAGCGAGGGAAGAGATTGCTGCCCCTTTGGCAATGATGTTTGCAACCTCACTGTCCACTGGAGTAGTACCAGATGATTGGAGGGTGAACAAATCCCTTGTTCAAGTAAGGGAATAGGGATAATCCTGGGAATTACAGACCAATCAGTCTTTCTTCTGTGGTGGGCAAATCATTGGAGAGGATTCTGAGAGATTGTATTTATGATTATTTGGAAAAGCACAATTTGATTCAAAATAGTCAGAATGGCTTTGTTTTATATGGATTTTAACAAGGCATTGATCAGGTTCTACATAGTCGGCTCATTCAAAGAGTAGGGAGGCATGGAATTCAGGGAAATTTGGCTGTCTGGGTACAGAACTGGCTGTCCAATAGAAGACAGAGGCTGGTAGTAGATGGAAAATATTCAGTCTGACGCTCGGTGACCAGTGGTGTTCCGCAGGGGTCTGTTCTGGGGCCTCTGCTGTTTGTGATCTTTATCAGGAAGTGGAAGGGTGGGTTAGTAAGTTTGCTGATGATGTGAAGGTTGATGGAGTTGTGGGCAGCTTGGAGGGCTGTTGTAGGTAGCAACAGGACGTTGACAGGCTGTAGAGCTGGGCTAAGAAGCGGCAGATGGAATTCAACCCAGAAAAGTGTGAAGTGATTCATTTGGAATGTTGAATTTGAATTCAAAATACAGAGTTAATGGCAGGATTCATAGCAATGTGGAGGAACAGAGGGATCCTGGGATCCACGTCCATAGACCCCTAAAAGTTGCTACCCAAGTTGATAGGGTTGTAAAGCTGGTGTGTTGGCTTTCATTGTCAGGGGAATGGAGTTTAAGAGCCATGAGGCTATGCTGCAGCTCCATAAAACTCTGGTTAGACCACACTTGGAATATTGCGTTCAGTTTTGGACACCTCATTATAGGAAGGACGTGGAAGCTTTAGAGAGAGTGCAGAGGAGATTTACCAGGATGCTGCCTGCACTGGAGGGCAGGTCTTATGAGGAAAGGTTGAGGGAGCTAGGGCTTTTCTTATTGGAGCAAAGAAGGGTGAGAGGTGACTTGATAGAGGTGTTCAAGACGATGAGAGGCACAGATAGCCAGAGACTTTTTCCCAGGACGGAAATGACTATTGCGAGGGGGCATAATTTTAAGGTGATTGGAGGAAGGTATAAGGGAGATGTCAGAGGTAGGTTCCTCACACAGAGAGTGGTGGGCGTGTGGACTGCGCTGCCGGCAGTGGTAGTGGAGTCAGATACCTTACAGACTTTTAAGCGACTCTTTGATAGGCATAGGGAGGATAGTAAAATGTAGGGTATGCGGGGTAGTTTGATCTTAATAGGATAGTAGATCTGCCCAGCAACGTGGGCCAAAGGGCCTGTGCTATACTGTTCTACGTCCTTTGTACCTACAGCATACGGACTGCAGCGGTTCACCCCCAACTTCTCAAGGGCAACTAGAGATGGGCAATAAATGCTGACCCAGCCAGCAACACCCAAATGATTAAAGAAATTACCCCCCCCTCCCCCCAGGCAGGGCATTCCAGATTCCCACCACTCTCTGGGTGAAAACACTTTTCCTCAAGTCCCCATTAAATGTCTTGCCTTTCACTTTAAAAGTTCTTGACCCTTCGACTGAGGAGAACAGCTGCTTTCTGTTCACTCTGTCCATGCCCCTCGTAACCTCATGCATCTCTATCAAGTCCCTCTCAGACTTTTCGGCTCCCAAAGAAAAACAACCTGAGCTTAACACAACCATCACTGAAGTGCTCCATCCCAAATAACATTCTGGTGAATCTCTGAAACCCCTCTGGTGCAATCATGTACTTCCACATTGAGACACATATTCCCCTCCCCTCCCTTGTCCGCCTTCCGCAGGGACTGTTCCCTCCAACCCTGGTCCACTCTTCCAACACTGCCACCCCCACAGCCCCATGGCACCTTCCCCTGCAATGACCAAAAGTCCAACACCTGCCCATTTATCTCCTCCTTCCTCAGTATCCAAGGGCCCAAACATACCTTGCAGGTGAAGCAGCACTTCACCTGCACTTCAATCAACCCGAGTTCTGAAAGAAGACCACAGGACTCGAAACGTTAGCTCCAATTTCTCTCCACGGATGCTGCCAGACCTGCTGAGATTTTCCAGCAATTTCTGTTTTTTTTTGTTGTTGACCATTTTCAATCCGTCCATCTCCTATAGTGTCTTGCAGTGGATAAACAATGTAGATCAGTGGTATTTCTTCATAGTAACCCACTCTGCATTGAATTCTAAGCTTGTCATTTAATTTTTCCTGTGAACAGGTCATCATGCGTTTGGCAAATGGCCCAGAAGTGTTTGCATCATGGGAGTACTCTAGATATATTTGGGGTTAATTGGAGAGAGATAGTCTGGAACAAAAACAGAAGTTGCTGGAAAAGCTCAGGAGGTCTAGCAGTAAAATCAGAGTCAACATTTCAGATCCGATGACCCTTCCTCAGAACTCAGGTAGTCTGGATATCTGTTTTAAATATCAAAAATTAAATCTGTCATAGTCAACCAAAATTTTAGTGGCGTGGCTGCCGGCTCTGAAAATGTTGCCTGAGCTGGTGACTTTTGTTTGGAGACAGTCTGGAGAAGGTTCACTGGGCTGATTCCCAGAATGGTGAACTGTCTGACATGGAGAGGTGGAGTCTACACTCAATAGCATTTAGAAGAATGAAAATAAAGGTCACAAAATGTTACAGCACAGGAACAGACCCTTCGGCCCACCAAATCTGTGCCGACACACGTGATGCTTGAGAGGCACCCTTGTCGAAACATAGTGGAATGTTAACAAATTTGACAGGTCGGATGTGGAAAAGTTGTTTTCAATTTTAGGGGTGTCTAGGACCAGAGAATATAACCTTAGAATGAGGAGTCACCCATCAGCATAGAGATGAGGAGGAATATGTTCTCTCAGAAGGTAGTGAATCTATGGAATTATTTACCACAGAGAGCTGTGGAAGATGGGTGTTAAATATATCCAAGGCTGAGATGGACAGATTTTTGATCACTAACGGAGAATTCAAGGGTTAGAGGGAAAAGGCAGAAAAGTGGATTTGAGGATTATCAGACCAACCATAATATCATTTGTGGCCCAATCTCTGAGCAGACTGTGTTTCAGTCTCTAATACAGACAGCCAGCATGTGAACCTGTGGGATTAATGTGCTGCTTTGTCCTTCCTTGTACAGGCTTGCTAAACCCGAGCCCCTTTCCCATACGACTGTTTTGAGTTGTTCACGTTAGCCCCAACTTACTGATGTAGAGTTTCACATGAACACAGAAACATAGAAAGCTTGGGGCACACACGGAAGACCATTCAGCCCACCTCATCAGTACCAGCCTCACCCCGTGTACCTCCACTTGGACCATTATCCTGTTGTTATCTGCCATCTGTCCTCCCATCAGCTTCTTCTACTTTTGAACAACCAGCGAATTTGTGAGACATTAGTCTTGTAACTTGGGAGACACCAGGGGTTAGAAGCTGGATTGCACCAGCCATTATCAACACTACAGCTACAAGGACAGAGGAGAGATAAGATGTGACAACTGGTGAAGTAACCCACAGAGACCGGTATCCCATCACCAAGTCACTCTTTATTTACAGGTGGAGAGTCCTTGTCACTGGTCTAGCTTCCCCAGAGCCAGCTCTCACAGTGAACAGAACGTCAATACACTCCTGCATGTATCTGTCAGCCAGGGCTCCCCGATTGGACCAGATTAACAGCCTCAATCAGCGAACTCATATTCTAGGAGATCCAGCTGACTGACCACATTATAATCACAACTGGTTCCAACACTGCCCTCCCAAAGATTCTGCATCACCTACAAAGTTTAATTTTGAAGTGATGGTGCAACATATCTGGATGTGTGAAGCTGTGAGTATATTCAGGAAGCTCATCACTATCCAGGATGGATCAATCTACTTGATTGATATCTTTTCACTGAACTCAATATCACTCGCAACCACATGCATTTGTGCAGCAATCTTCACATCCTCAGGATGTTGGTTCCAGTAGTGTTGAGGTGTCGTCAGTGTTGTAATAATATAGCTCAAGGCTCTCCATTATTTTCCTCAGACCTGAGCTCAATGACAGAGCAATTCCTGGTTGAGGAAAATCTGTGCTGTCGAAAGTTGCTGCATTTTTGAACACCATGAAGTCCAGGGATGATTAAACAATTTCACCTCTGAATCATGCTGAGACCACATTGCTTAAGTGACTGAATTGACATTTCGCATTTAATCTGCATGATGTAAGAGTTTGATGCACTCATTTAGATTATAAAATTTGGCTCAAGGGGTTGAAAGGCCTACTCATGTTCCAATGGTCCTAAAATAATACCACTTTTACTGGGAGATGTAGGTGTCATTTCACTGCTTGCCTGGAGTTGGGTGCCATATTTAAACAGATTCAGTAGACTGTTTCAGAGATAGTAGGAACGGCAGATGCTGGAGAATCTGAGATAACAAAGTATAGAGCTGGATGAACACAACAGGTCAAGCAGCATCTTAGGAGCAGGAAAGCTGATGTTTCGGGCCTAGACCCTTCATGAGAAATGTGGGCGGTGGAGGCGGTTCTAAAATAAACGGAGAGAGGGGGAAGCGGACAGAAGATGGATAGAGGAGAAGATAGGTGGAGAGGGGACAGACCAGTCAAAGAGGTGGGGATGGAGCCAGTAGAGGTGTGTGTAGGTGGGGAGGTAGGGAGGAGAGAGGTCAGTCCAGGGAGGAGGGACAGATCAAGGGGGTGGGATGAGGTTAGTAGATAGGAGATGGGGGTGGGGCTTGAGTTGGGAGGAGGGGATAGGTGGGAGGAAGGATAGGTTAGGGAGGTGGGGATAAGCTGGGCTAGTTTTGGGATTAACCCCTTCTCCCACCTCCAACGCACCCCTCCTCCTGAACACCACCCCAAGGCCTCCTACCCTCCCTTGACCTCTTCATCTCCAACTGCCGTCGAGACATTAACCGCCTCAACTTCTCCACCCCTCTCACCCACTCCAACCTCTCCCCCGCAGAATGGGCAGCCGCCCGCTCCCTCTGCTTCAACCCCAACCTCACCATCAAACCAAAAGACAAGGGTGGTGCAGTGGTAGTATGGCGCACTGACCTCTACATTGCTGAGGCCAGGCACCAACTCTCCAACACCTCCTCCTGCCATCCCCTGGATCATGACCCCACCCCCGAGCACCAAACCATCATCTCCCAAACCATCCACAACCTCATCACTTCAGGTGACCTCCTACCCACAGCCTCTAACCTCATCGGTCCCCAACCCCGCACTGCCCGCTTCTATCTCCTTCCCAAAATCCACAAACCCACCTGCCCTGGTCGACCCATTGTCTCTGCCTGCTCCTGCCCACTGAACTTATCTCCACCCATCTGGACTCCAATTTCTCCCCGTTGGTCCAGGAACTCCCTACCTACATCCGTGACGACACCCACGCCACCACCTACTCCAGGACTTCCAACTGCCCGGTCACCAACACGTCATCTTTACCATGGACGTCCAGTCCCTATACACCTGCATTCCCCATGCAGATGGCCTAAAGGCCCTCCGCTTCTTCCTGTCCCACAGGCCCGACCAGTTCCCCTCCACTGACACCCTCATCCGTCTAGCCGAACTCATCCTCACCCTCAACAACTCCTCTTTCGATTCCTCCCAGTTCCTACGGACAAAGGAGGTGGCCATGGGCACCCACATGGGCCCAAGCTATGCCTTCCTCTTTGTAGGTTACATGGAACAATCCCCCTTCCGCACCTATGCTGGCCTGAAACCCCACCTCTTCCTCCGTTACATTGATGACTGTATCGGTGCCACCTTGTGCTCCCACAGTTCATCCACTTCACCAACACCTTCCACCCCAACCTTAAGTTCACCTGGACCATCTCTAATACCTCTCTCTCCTTCCTGGACTTCTCTGTCTCCATTTCCGGAACCACCTGGAAACCGATATCCAATTCAAGCCCACCGACTCCCACAGCTACCTAGAATACTCCTCCACCCACTCACCTTCTTGCAAAAATGCCATTCCCAATTCTCAATTCCTTAGCCTCCGCCACATCTGCTTTCAGGATGAGGCATTTCACTCCCGAACATCTCAGATGTCCTCATTTTTCAAGGACCACAACTTTCCCCCTTAATGGACGAGAACGCCCTCGACTGTGTCTCCCGCACTTCCTGCAACTCATCCCTAACCTCCCCTCCCCACAGTAAAAACCAAAACAGAATCCCCCGCATCCTCACATACCACTCCACCAACCTCCAGATCCAACGCATCATCCACCGACACTTCCGCCATCTGCAATCTGTCCTACCACCAAAGACATTTTTCCCTCCCCACCCTTTTCTGCTTTCCGGAGAGACCACTCTCTCCGTGACTCCCTTGTCCGCTCCACACTCCCCTCCAGCCCCACCACAACGGGCACTTTTTCCTGCAACCGCAGCAAGTGCTACACTTGCCCCCACACCTCCTCCCTCACCCCCATCCCAGGCCCCAAGAAGGCTTTCCACATCAAGCAGATGTTCACCTGCACATCTGCCAGTGTGGTATTCAGCATCTGCTGTACCCGGTGTGGCTTCTTCTACATCAGGGAAACCAAGTGGAGGCTTGGGAACCGCTTTGCAGAACACCTCCGCTCGTTTCGCAGTAAACGACTGTATCTCCCAGTTGCAAACCATTTCAACTCCTGCTCCCATTCCTTCAATGACATGTCCATCATGGGCCTCCTGCAGTGCCACAATGATGCCACCCAAAGGTTGCAGGAACAGCAACTCATATTCCGCTTGGGAACCCTGTAGCCCAATGGTATCAATGTGGACTTCACCAGCTTCAAAATCTCCCCTCCCCCACCGCATCTCAAAACCAGCCCAGCTCATCCCCACCTCCCTAACCTGTTTTTCCTCTGACCTGTTCCCTCCTCCCACCTCAAGCCCCACCCCCATTTCCTACGTACTAACCTCATCCCCTTGACCTGTCCGTCCTTCCTGGACTGACCTATCTCCTCCCTACCTCCCCACCTACACTCCCCTTTACTGGCTCCATCCCCGCCTCTTTGACCTGTCTGTTTCCTCTCCGCCTATCTTCTCCTCTGCCCATCTTCTATCCACCTCCTCCTCTCTCCCTATTTATTTCAGAACCCCCTTCCTCTCCCCCATTTCTGAAGGAGGATCTAGGCCCGAAACATCAGCTTTCCTGCTCCTCTGATGCTGCCTGGCCTTCAATGGACTAATATGGTTCTCTGTTTAGTTAGACCAGTATACAATAGACTCTGTTGTGTAAGTAAATGCTGTTCACTGAGTGAACACACTGACAAGTGGACACAGTTTTCTATAAATCATCCCCTCTCTCCAAAACTTAGAGACCACATCTGGAGTACTGTGAGCAGTTTTGGTCCCTGATTTAAGGAAAGATATCATTTCATTGGAAGCAATTCAGAGAAGGTTCACTGGGATGATCCCTAGTATGGAGGGATTGTCTTTTGAGCAAAGGCTAAAAGTTTGGGACTCTACTGCCTGGGTTTAGAAGAGTGAGAGGTGATCTCGTTGAGACATACAGAATTCTTAAGGGGCTTGACAGGGTAAATGCTGAGAGGATGTTTCCCCTCGTGGGAAGATTCTAGGACCAAAGGACGTAGTCTCAGAATAAAAGGGCTCCAATTTAAGACTGAGATGAGGTTAAATTTCCTCTCTCAGAGGGTTGTGAGTCTATAGAATGTGTTGCCACAGAGAGCTATGGGGTTTGAGTCCTTGTGTATATGTACAAGGGGCAGGACAGCACAGGGACAGGACCTTTGACAATAAGACTGCACTCACACATGATGCCTTTCTAAACTAAAAACCATTTGCTTCTATCCGTATCCCTGAATTCCTGCCTATTCATGTATCTGTCAACATGTTTCTTATTGTATCTGCTTCCACCACCTCTTCTAGCAGCATATTCCAGACACATACCACCCTCTGTGTAAAAAACATGCCTCTTACATCTCCTTTAAACTTGTGCACTTTACCTTAAACCTATGTCCCCTAGTAATTGATAATTCCATCCTGGGAAAAAGACTCTGACTATCCATTCTATCCCTGCCTCTCATAATTTTGTAAACTTGCATCAGTTCTGACCCTCAGTCTCTGACATTCAAGTGAAAACCAACCAAGTTTTTCCAATCTCTCCTCATAGCTGATACCCTCCAAAACCAGGCAATATCCAGGTAAACCTTTTCTGTATCGTCTCTACATTCTCCACATTCTTCAGGTGGTGTGGTGACCAGAACTGTACACAATATTCCAAATGTGTGGTCTACATGATGTTCCGTACAGCTGCAACATGACTTGCCAATTTTTACACTCTACCCCCGGACTGATGAAGGTATGCATGTCATATGCCTTCTTTACCACCTTACCCACTTACCACTTTCAGGCAACTGTGGACCTGTACATTTAAATTCTTCTCTACATTAATGCAACTAAGGGTTCTGCTATTCACTATCTCCTTCCCTCCTGCATTAGACCTTCAAAATACATCAGCGCGCATTTTTCTGGATTAAGTTACATCTGCCATTTCTCTGTCCAAGTCTCTAGCCTATCCCGCTGTATTCTCTGGCAATCCTCCTCACTATCTGCAGCAACACCAATCTATGTGTTGTCTGCAAGTTTACCAATCAAACTACTTGAACACTCGTCCAAATCATTTCAACAGGCTTCCCAGAATCGATCCCTGCTGAACACCGCTGGTCACTGATCTCTAGTCAGAAAAGCACCTTTCCACCGCTGCTCTCCGTCTTCTATGACCAAGCCAGTTCCATACCACCAGCTCACATCCTCTCAGCAAGGGAACTCTGAACTGAAAGGTGATGTTATCAATAAAGGAAAGCTAGCAGGGTACTCTGTAGGAATAGAGTAAGGAATCAGCTGCATTCGACATTGTGTCCTGATAACTTAAGACAGACAAGAGGAGGATTTTTTTCTCTGAGGTGAGAATCTGTGGAATTCTTTACTGCAGAAGGCTGTGGAGGCTGGTCATTAAGTATATTCAAGGCTGAGACAGATTTTAATCAGGAAGGAAATTCAAGATGATGGGAAAATGACAGGAAAGTGGAGTTGGGGATGATCAGATCAGCCTGATCTCATTAAATGGTGGAGCAGACTTGATGGGCTGAATGGCCTTTCTGTGTTTGTTCTTTTATGGACTTCACTTAACAGAAGTGATGATGTTTGACCATATGCATTCTTTGTCTTCGATTTAACTTTGTAGCAAGGTGTCTTTAAGTTTGTGATGTATACTCCTCTAGATTTTCATCATGCAAGGCTATTTATTGTCTGAATGTACAAGATTATCTCAATACCTCACAATTCAGACATTGTTCATTATTCGTTTATGTTTTGCAAACACTCTATACACTATCCACTTCGTAATCTTTTATATTGGTATTGTGATCTTCTGTTTTAGTTTCAGATAGTTTTAAATTTGTAAACAACTTTTTCACCAGATTAGATCCTGTTATAAAATTGAAGGAACCCAGTCCAGGCACTAATTTCTGCAGAAAGAGGGTGGACTATGAAATGCCTCCAAAAACAAACTATCCCTGATAAGGTTAAAATGGTGATCAGAGATAATGGGAACTGCAGATGCTGGAGAATCCGAGATAACAAAGTGTGGAGCTGGATGAACACAGCAGGCCGAGCAGCATCTTAGGAGCACAAAAGCTGACGTTTCGGGCCTAGACCCTTCATCAGAAATCTAGGCCCGAAATGTCAGCTTTTGTGCTCCTAAGATGCTGCTTGGCCTGCTGTGTTCATCCAGCTCCACACTTCGTTATCTCTAATAAGGTGTTTGATTTAACAAGGAACTTGTATCAATTAATCACAAACTGAGATGGTGAGCTCAGGGTGTCAATCGCAGGAACATGGCAGTCGGGTTGTTGTAATGGGTGACTTTAACTTTCCCAATATTGATTGGAACCTCCTTCGAGCAGAAGATTTGAATGGAGCTGTTTTTGTAAGGTGTGTTCAGGAGGGTTTCCTAACGCAGTACGTTGACAGGCCGACGAGGGGAGAGGCCATTCTAGACTTGGTGCTCGGAAACGAGCCGGGGCAGGTATCAGATCTTGTGGTGGGAGAGCATTTTGGTGATAGTGACCATAACTGCCTCACATTCTACATAGCTATGGAGAAGGAGAGGAATAGGCAAAATGGGAGGATATTTAATTGGGGAAGAGGAAACTATGATGCGATTGGACATGAGTTAGAAAGCACGGACTGGGAGCAATTGTTCCATGGTAAAGGAACTATAGACATGTGGAGACTGTTTAAGGAACAGTTGTTGCGAGTGATGAGTAAATATGTCCCTCTGAGACAGGCAAGAAGGGGTAAGATAAAGGAACCTTGGATGACGAGAGCGGTGGAGCTTCTTGTGAAAAGGAAGAAGGTAGCTTACATAAGGTGGAGGAAGCTAGGGTCAAGTTCAGCTAGAGAGGATTACACGCAGGCAAGGAAGGAGCTCAAAAATGGTCTGAGGAGAGCCAGGAGGGGGCACGAGAAAGGCTTGGCAGAACGAATTAGGGAGAACACAAAGGCATTTTACACTTATGTGAGGAATAAGAGAATGGTCAAAGAAAGAGTAGGGCCGATCAGGGATAGCATAGGGAACTTGTGTGTGGAGCCTGAGGAGGTAGGGGAAGCCCTAAATGAGTTTTTTGCTTCTGTCTTTACGAAAGAAACGAACTTTGTAGTGAATGAAACCTTTGAAGAGCAGGTGTGCATGCTGGAATGGATAGAGATAGAGGAAGCTGATGTACTGAAAATTTTGTCAAACATTAAGATTGACAAGTTGCCAGGCCCGGACCAGATTTGTCCTCGGCTGCTTTGGGAAGCGAGAAATGCAATTGCTTCGCCACTTGCGAAGATCTTTGCATCCTCGCTTTCCACTGGAGTCATACCTGAGGACTGGAGAGAGGCAAATGTAATTCCTCTCTTCAAGAAAGGAAATAGAGAAATCCCCGGCAATTACAGACCAGTAAGTCTCACGTCTGTCGTCTGTAAGGTGTTAGAAAGGATTCTGAGGGATAGGATTTATGACCATCTAGAAGAACATGGCTTGATCAAATGCAGTCAACACGGCCTTGTGAGGGGCAGGTCATGCCAAACAAACTTTATCGAGTTCTTTGAGGATGTGACTAGAAAAGTTGATGAGGGTCGAGCTGTGGATGTGGTGTATATGGACTTCAGTAAGGCATTTGATAAGGTTCCCCATGGTAGGCTCATTCAGAAGGTCAGGAGGAATGGGATACAGGGGAACTTAGCTGCCTGGATACAGAATTGGCTGGCCAACAGAAGACAGCGAGTGGTAGTAGAAGGAAAATATTCTGCCTGGAAGTGAATGGTGAGTGAGATTCCACAGGGCTCTGTCCTTGGGCCTCTACTGTTTGTAATTTTTATTAATGACTTGGATGAGGGGATTGAAGGATAGGTCAGCAAGTTTGCAGACGACACAAAGGTCGGATGTGTCATTGACCGTATAGAGGGCTATCGTAGGCTGCAGCGGGACATTGACAGGATGCAGAGATGGGCTGAGAAGTGGCAGATGGAGTTCAACCTGGATAAATGCGAGGTGATGCATTTTGGAAGGTCGAATTTGAAAGCTGAGTACAGGATTAAGGATAGGATTCTTGGCAGTGTGGAGGAACAGAGGGATCTTGGTGTGCAGATACATAGATCCCTTAAAATGGCCACCCAAGAGGACAGGGTTGTTAAGAAAGCATATGGTGTTTTGGCTTTCATTAACAGGGGGATTGAGTTTAAGAGTCGTGAGATCTTGTTGCAGCTCTATAAAACTTTGGTTAGACCGCTCTTGGAATACTGCATCCAGTTGTGGTCGCCCTATTATAGGAAAGATGTGGATGCTTTGGAGAGGGTTCAGAGGAGGTTTACCAGGATGCTGCCTGGACTGGAGGGCTTATCTTATGAAGAGAGGTTGACTGAGCTCGGTCTCTTTTCATTGGAGAAAATGAGGAGGAGAGGGGACCTAATTGAGGTATACAAGATAATGAGAGGCATAGATAGAGTTGATAGCCAGAGACTATTTCCCAGGGCAGAAATGGCTAGCACGAGGGGTCATAGTTTTAAGCTGGTTGGAGGAAAGTATAGAGGGGATGTCAGAGGCGGGTTCTTTACACAGAGAGTTGTGAGAGCATGGAATGCGTTGCCAGCAGCAGTTGTGGAAGCAAGGTCATTGGGGTCTTTTAAGAGACTGCTGGACATGCATATGGTCACAGAAATTTGAGGGTGCATACATGAGGATCAATGGTCGGCACAACATTGTGGGCTGAAGGGCCTGTTCTGTGCTGTACTGTTCTATGTTCTATGTTCTATGGCAGCATTTAACCCCCCCGTTCTGAAGAAATAGGTAAGGAAGACATCATAAAATATACTGCTACCTTAGCAAGGAATCATAGAAATAAAAAAAGAGACCGCAATGAAGATCACAGGCCAATGGACAAGTGACTCCTTACTCAGCCAACCAGGAAATATGGGAGCGTGTTAACACCAGATCATGTCCATCACTCACAAGGGCAATAACAGAATGATCGCACACCCCTTGAACCAATGAGAAATGAGCCTCACTAAGGCCAATCAGAATTTAGTAATGCCATTGATCAATGGGCTGTGGTTATTTTCTGTCTGGAAAGAGAAGAGTGGGCTTTACTGTGTGTTTTACCCTGTGCTGCCCCTAACCTGGGAGTGTCTAGTAGTGCCAGTGTGGAGGGGTTCTTGGTTTTTTTTCTGTTTACACCCTTCATTTACAAGAGTGGAAAGAGTTAAGGAGCAGTAGCTTTCAGATGCTGACATTTGCGCCAAGTTTGAACCTGGAGTCGGCGGGGGGCAGGGGTCTGCTGTGGAGCTGAAAGAAAGACACCCTGGAATGTTGGGGAGAGAACAAGGACTGAGTGTGCCTGGTAGCCCTGAGCTGAGCTGGAAAGCAAGAACTGTCAGTACCCTGCTTTGATTAATATTATTTCATAACTGAAAGCTTCCTGAGTCACTGCACTTAGACTATCTCCTCTTGGCCAAATGGTTGTAGTCTGAAATGAATAAACATACTCAGATTTGGGTTTAAATTCACTGCTGAAGCCAACTTTTCTATATCATCTGTGTTTGTCAGCTCTACCTGTCTACTCCAGTGAGATCTGCTAATTGTGTGTGTGTGTGTGTGTGTGTGAGTGTGTGTGTGTGTGTGTGTGTGTGTGTGTGGATGTGTGTGTGTGTGTGTGTGTGTGTGTGAGAGAGAGAGAAAAAGAGAATGAGAGTATGTATGAGTGAGAGAGAGTGTGAGCACGAGAGAGAGTGAATGTTAGAGTGTGTGTGAAAGTGACAGAGTGTGTGAATGGTTTGTTGTCACATATATCTTGGGAGATACAGAGAGTGTTCTGTCACCACATTCTGGCACCATTTTGAGGTAACAAGAGAAATAAAAGGGAAGTACTTCGAGTTCATCTTTATCAGCTGGGGTCCCCAAACACAGCTCTAGTCTTCTGCAAGGTCCCTGTTCTGGCTGTGGCAGGCCCAGGAGCCCCCAACCCACCTTTGATGCAGTTGTTGTCCCACGCATTGGGCCCTCGAACCAGGAGTCGCCACCGACACTGCTCTGGCCTACCTGGCATGTCAGGAAGATGAAGAAAAGAAGAAAGAAAAAGATGAAAAGGAGAGAGAGAAAAAGAATGTGGCCAGCCTGGAGCAGATGGGCTCAGCCCTAACACTACCTACTGTGCTGACAGCACCATCTTGTGTGAGAGCGAGAGAGAGAGTACGAGTGTCAGAGAAAGGTTGAGAGAGAGAGTGAGTGCATGTGATGGTGAGTGTGATAGTGAGGAGAGAGTGAAAGAGTGTATACATGCGTAAGAGTGTGTGTGAGTGAGTTAGAGAGTGCTTTGAGAGAGTGTGAGAGTGTTTGTGAGGGTGAGAGAGAGTGTTTGTGAGAGTATGTGTGAGCGTGTGAGAGAGAGTGTGAGTGTGTGTGTCTTCAGGGGCCCAGGATAAATAGCTACATTTATTAGAGACCAGACTGAATGCAGAAATGTCCCAGTAATGTTCTCTAGGGACACTTTCTGTAGGGATTAGTCCTCATTTGTTCTGCAAGTGAGAAATATTTTCACTAAGTCCATTAATAACTCCAAAAATGCCACAACATCAGCTCCCCAAAGACCGTCTGCAAATGCAAGGCTTCAAACTGTTTCAAATCATGTCGCCTGAAGTAACTAAAGAAAAGTTATGTTCTGTTATAAAATAAAAATAAAGGTGCTGGAAATAGCAGTTCTGGAAGAATCGATGGAGGAGAGGAAGTGAGTTAACATTTCAGGTCATGCCATCTCATCAGAATGAGTTTCTGAAAGATCATTGATCTGAAACGTTAACTCTGTTTCTCTCTCCACAGATGCTGCCAGACCAGCTGAGTATTTCCAGTGTTTTGTGCTGTTTCAGATTCCCAGCTTCCGCAGTGTGCTCCTTTTGTGTACAGGGTTATAGGTTTGTTTATTGTATTGGGAAAGACAATAGACAATAGACCATAGGTGCTGGAGTAGGCCATTCGGCCGTTCGAGCCAGCACCACCATTCATTATGATCATGGCTGATCATCCACAATCAGTATCCTGTTCCTGCCTTATCCCCATAACCCTTGATTCCACTATCTTTAAGAGAGTTAGGCAGCTCAATGTAATGTCCCACAGTGCAGTTAACTGTTTGAACGTGTTCCCATTTATCCAGCAATGAACACATTGGATTCATTGATGTGTTGTACTGAGAGTGTTTTCACACTTACTTCAGAGATCAGTAAAAAATACAATATATTTGACGTCTGATGATAGATGGCTGTTGACACTGGGGTTGTTCTGCAACTGAGAAGCAATTCCAGTCATAATATCACTCAGAGACAGTGAGAGCTACCGATGCTGGAGTCAGAGATAACACAGTGTGGAGCTGGAGGAACGCAGCAGGCCGAGCAGCATCAGAGGAGCAGGAAAGTTGACATTTCAAGTCAGGACCCTTCTTCAGAAATGGGGAGGGGGAAGGGAGCTTGAAACAGATATCTATTTCAAGCCAACCGACTCCCACAGCTACCTGGAACATCGCCTCCTCTCACTTACCCTCCTGCAAGAATGCCATTCCCCATTCCCAATTCCTCTTCCTCCACTGCAGCTGCTTCCAGATGGGGCCTTCCACTCCCACACATCCCAGATGCCCTCTTATTTCAAGGACCGCAACTTCTCCCCCCTCAGTGGTTGAAAACACTCACGACTGCATCTCTTGTGTTTCCCGCATCTCTGCCCTCACAGACCCTCCCTGCAATAAAAACATCCCCCAATCCTCACATACCACTCCACTAACCTTCGGATTCAGTGTATCATTCTCTGCCCCTTCTGCTACCAACAATCCGACCCCACAACCAAGGGTATATTTCCCTCCCCACCCCTATCTGCCTTCCAGAGGGACTGCTCTCTCCATGACTCTCTCATCTGCTCCATACACCCCCCTAGCCCCCAACCCCCGGCACCTTCCCCTGCAACCACAGGAAGTACTACCCCTCCCCCCTCACCTCTATTCAAGGCACAAAACAAACCTTCCACATTAGACAGGGGTTCACCTACACATCCGCAATGTGGTCTACTGTATTTCTTGTTCCCAATGTGGCCTCCTCTACATCGGTGAGACCAAGCACAGACTCAGAAACCATTTCGTAGAGTATCTACGCTCTGTTCATGATAAACGACAACACCATCCAGTCGCCAACCAATTTAACTCCCCCTCCCACTCCACGGGCAGCATGGCCATCCTGGGCCTCCTCCAGTGCCACAATGACACAAACCACAAACTGGAGGAGCAGCACCTTGTATTCTACCTGAGCAGCCTACAGCCCAATGGCCTAAACATTGAATTCTCCAGTTTTAAAATCTCCCCACCCCTGGCCTCATCCCATGTCCAACCCTCCCTCTCACCCCAGTCTTCTTGACCTGACACAGCCTGCCCATCTCCTCTCCCACCTATTCGCTCCTCCCACCTCACTGACCAATCCCCTCAACTGCCTCCCTGCACTCACCAATCACCAACCCTCCTACTTTCCCCAGTCTCACCCCTCCTCTCTATTTATTTCAGAGCTCCCTTCCCCCCGCCCCATCTCTGAAGAAGGATCCTGACCCAAAATGTTAACTTTCCTGCTCATCTGATGCTGCCTGTCCTGCTGTGTTCCTCCAGCTCCGCACTCCGTTGTCTCCAAACATAATATCACTGTTTTAGTTAATTGTTGACTGTGATGCATTATATTACAATGATTGACACAGTTGGATTTGCATTTTTTTAAAAATTAATCTATTTTTCCTAATCAGGGATGTTATTATACCCTCTGGGGCTGGTGGAACATCAGCCCACACCTCTTGATCTCGGGGGTAGGAGCACTACCACCTCACCACAACAGGGCCTCCTCCATATCCGAGCCAGGGACCTCTTGATGTGCTGTTAAATGCTCTACTACTGAGCTATACCTGTTGTGCTTTGGGTGTGTGTGACAACGTCAGTGAAAATGTGTCCTATCTGAGACTCAGTGGGGTCCACTCTGAGTCAGCGTATTGAGGGGACATGGTCTATTGTAGTGTTTTGAGCCTGATACCCAGTGCTGAGTGAGTGCTGCATGCCAGAGGTGCCACCTCTTGGTGAAATGTTGAACCATGGCCTAGTCTACCCTTGCAAGTGGACTCAAAACAGCACTGTTTGAAGGACATTCATCTAGTGGTTGGGGTAATCATAATCCCTCATCCAATATTACCAAAACAGTTCATTGTGCTGACTACAGGAGCTTCCTGGCAGAAATTTACTGCCATGTTCCCTACGTTACAACAGTGATCGCACTTCTAAAGTATATCATTGTCTTTAAAATTCTTTGGAATGTCTGGAGGTTGTGAAAGGTTTGCTATGATTACAGATCTTTAAGTTTCTTTATCTCAATGGTAAAACATTAGAGGATACTTTTCAGACTGTGGTGAAATGACACAATCAAAAAACATTTAGATCCAATTTCTGAACATTATCTTTGGATTACAAGTGCCATTGTGTTCTCCCTCCTATAGGAAGGATGTTGTGAAACTTGAAAGGGTTCAGAAAAGATTTACAAGGATGTTGCCAGGGTCGGAGGGTTTGAGCAATAGGGAGAGGCTGAATAGGCTGGGGCTATTTTCCCTGGAGTGCCGGAGGATGAGGGGTGACCTTATAGAGGCTTATAAAAGCATAAGGGACATGGATAGGGTGAATGGACAAGATCTTTTCCCCAGGGTAGGGGAGTTCAAAACTAGAGGGCATAGGTTTAAGGTGAGAGGGGAAAGACTTAAAAGGGACCTGAGGGCAGGTTTTTCACACAGGATGGTGCACGCATGGAATGAGCTGCCAGAGGAAGTGGTGGAGGCTGGTACAATTACAACATTTAAAAGGCATTGGGATGGGTGTATGAACAGAGAGGGTTTAGAGGGATATGGGCCATATGCTGGCAAATCGGTCTAGATTTATATTGGACATATCACAAGGGAGGCAATGGCCTAGTGGTATTATCACTGGACTGTTAATCCAGAGACCCTGGTAATGTTCTGGGGGCCTGGGTTTGAATCCCAGCACAGCAAATAGTGGAATTTGAATTCAAGAAAATATCTGGAGTTAAGAGTCTAATGATGACCGTGAATCTATTGCTGATTGTCAGGAGAATAATCTGTCTGGCTCACTAATGCTCTTTAAGGAAGGAAATTGCCATTCTGGTTTATGTGTGATTCCAGACCCACAGCATTGTGATTGACAGTTAGGGATGGGCCCGGCCAGCGATGCCCACATCCTGTGACTGAATAAAAAAAGGGACCTGGTTGACATGGATGAGTTGGACTGCAGGATCAATTTCTCTATGACAGTACAATTGATGATAGTTGCTAGTTTCTATCTGACTGCTGTCGTCCCTGAAGTGATTAGTTTGTCCTGAGGACTGTTCCTTAATCTACAGTACCCAAGCGGTTTCTCAACCCAAACTCATCCTGAGCTATAATTTTGTGAGCTGCTTGGTCTGTACTCAGCGTGGTTCACACAGAACATACAGGGCAGGATGCTAGCATTGTCGAGGTGAAGTTAACTCTGAAGTTTTGGTTCTATTTTGCACAATGTCGATCAGCATGAACATAAAATCTTCTATGAATCAGCACTAAGAAGCAAAATAATTGAATGTAATCAATGTGTGACTGGAGGATGACATCGCCCAGCATCACATGCCCAGGTGGGATTGCCAGGAAATGAGGCATTTTTCAGACTAATTGATCTCCAGCAGAGGTGATCAGATCAATTGATTGAAGTTAATGTAATTGCAGCAGCCAGAGGAGAGTGAGGTCTGGGTCAGACAGAGTTGGCTAATGGTCGCTGGAGGCAGGGCTGAAATTGTGAGCCCATCATGCCCTTGTGCCTGAGTTTCAGGGAGCAACACTAAGAAGATCCATGATCGAGTGCATTTGGTGGATAGTCGCCATTTTGACCCAGCAGTAATTTGGATGGAGACTACTTTTCCTGAATGGACAATTGAAGTCATGGAAAAGAAGGCAGATGCTCCATTGTATTTCACTTATAGACACAGCTCATTTCGTGTGATCTCATTTTATCTTGCTCAGATTAAACAGATATTTGGGCAGTGGTTGTGTGGAAGCTGGAGGCCTGAGTATTCACCAGCTATTGGAACCACGGAGGCATGACTGTGCAACCTAGCCTGGTACTTAATGACCCCTGTGGTATAAGGTAAATAGTACTAAAAGAGGTAATGTAGAGGTTGCATTAGCTCCACCCAACCTGACAATGCGACACATCTTCAGGAGGACAATCAGAGAGTACAGTACAAGGTTCCAATGGGGATAGGCATGTCATCTCTGGCGCCTGATAGTAAAAGTTCTCCCTTAAATGTCGATATTATTTGTATCTCTTGTTAAAATGCAATAAACTTCAGAAATAAAAATGAAAATTGCTGGAGGAACTCAGCAGGCCTGGCAGCAGAATTAACATTTCGGGTCCAGTGATGCTTCTTCAGAACAGACCTGAAATGCTAACCCTCTTTCACTCTACAGATCCTGCCAGACATGCTGAGTTTTTCCAGCAATTACTGTTTTTGTTTCTGATTTCTAGCATTCACAGTTCTTTGTATTTTTTGTAGTAAACAGAAAATTTCTTCCCCATGTGAAGACTCTCTGGTAGCATATCCTCCATCACTACTAATAAGACAGATGCCTTGGCTCAGCATCACAAGGAGCATTGGCAGTAATGAATACTAATGAACATCCTCAACAACAAGCCACCAGTGATTTGTACTCAAGACCCAACATTCAACACAACATTCTCACAACATCTAAGCGCATAAAACTGGTCCAGAATTATACTTTCCTACAGTGAAGAGAAATATAGCAGAATGGAGAAATGTTGAAGGATAGGTGTATCATGGGTGAATGATTGATATCCAACGGTGAACAGCGAGGGATCGGGAAGAAGTTGGGGCCAGGCTTTTGTTGGGAGTTCACCATGCAGTTTGTGAGACGAGGCTGAAGAGGATTTTTAAACTAAAGTACCGCAGTTCTGTGGGAATTTTCTTGCAAAGACTGGAACCAACTGAAAGGATGGATTTCCAATACTTTGTGTGGGATCGATTTCCAATGCTTTGTATGGGATAGATTTCCAATGCTTTGTGTGGGATCGATTTCCAATGGTTTGTGTGGGATCGATTTCCAATACTTTGTGTGGGATCGATTTCCAATGCTTTGTGTGGGATGGATTTCCAATGCTTTGTGTGGGATTGATTTCCAGTGCTTTGTGTGGGATCGATTTCCAATACTTTGTGTGGGATCGATTTCCAATGCTTTGTGTGGGATAGATTTCCAATGCTTTGTGTGGGATCGATTTCCAATGGTTTGTGTGGGATCGATTTCCAATACTTTGTGTGGGATCGATTTCCAATACTTTGTGTGGGATCGATTTCCAATACTTTGTGTGGGATCGATTTACAATGCTTTGTGTGGGATCGATTTCCAATGGTTTGTGTGGGATGGATTTCCAATACTTTGTGTGGGATGGATTTCCAATACTTTGTGTGGGATCGATTTCCAATACTTTGTGTGGGATGGATTTCCAATGCTTTGTGTGGGATCGATTTCCAATGGTTTGTGTGGGATCGATTTCCAATACTTTGTGTGGGATGGATTTCCAATACTTTGTGTGGGATCGATTTCCAATGCTTTGTGTGGGATGGATTTCCAATGCTTTGTGTGGGATCGATTTCCAATGGTTTGTGTGGGATCGATTTCCAATGGTTTGTGTGGGATGGATTTCCAATGCTTTGCGTGGGATAGATTTCCAATGGTTTGTGTGGGATCGATTTCCAATGCTTTGTGTGGGATGGATTTCCAATGCTTTGTGTGGGATGGATTTCCAATGGTTTGTGTGGGATCGATTTCTAATACTTTGTGTGGGATCGATTTCCAATGCTTTGTGTGGGATGGATTTCCAATGCTTTGTGTGGGATCGATTTCCAATGCTTTGTGTGGGATGGATTTCCAATACTTTGTGTGGGATGGATTTCCAATGCTTTGTGTGGGATGGATTTCCAATGGTTTGTGTGGGATCGATTTCCAATGCTTTGTGTGGGATGGATTTCCAATGGTTTGTGTGGGATGCATTTCCAATACTTTGTGTGGGATCGATTTCCAATGGTTTGTGTGGGATGGATTTCCAATGCTTTGTGTGGGATGGATTTCCAATGCTTTGTGTGGGATGGATTTCCAATGGTTTGTGTGGGATCGATTTCCAATGCTTTGTGTGGGATGGATTTCCAATGCTTTGTGTGGGATGGATTTCCAATGCTTTGTGTGGGATCGATTTCCAATGCTTTGTGTGGGATGGATTTCCAATGGTTTGTGTGGGATCGATTTCCAATGCTTTGTGTGGGATGGATTTCCAATGGTTTGTGTGGGATCGATTTCCAATGCTTTGTGTGGGATGGATTTCCAATGCTTTGTGTGGGATGGATTTCCAATGCTTTGTGTGGGATCGATTTCCAATACTTTGTGTGGGATCGATTTCCAATGCTTTGTGTGGGATGGATTTCCAATGGTTTGTGTGGGATGGATTTCCAATGCTTTGTGTGTGATCGATTTCCAATGCTTTGTGTGGGATCGATTTCCAATACTTTGTGTGGGATCGATTTCCAATGGTTTGTTTGGGATGGATTTCCAATACTTTGTGTGGGATGGATTTCTAATGCTTTGTGTGGGATGGATTTCCAATGCTTTGTGTGGGATGGATTTCCAATGGTTTGTGTGGGATCGATTTTCAATGCTTTGTGTGGGATGGATTTCCAATGGTTTGTGTGGGATGGATTTCCAATACTTTGTGTGGGATCGATTTCCAATGGTTTGTGTGGGATGGATTTCCAATACTTTGTGTGGGATGGATTTCCAATGCTTTGTGTGGGATCGATTTCCAATGGTTTGTGTGGGATGGATTTCCATTGCAGGCTTCTGCATCAGCTGATGTTTATTAACGTAGGCTAGTGAGGAAAGCGTTTGAATATGTGATTGTTGAGCTACTGGGTGAAGATGTCAACAGGGAAAGAGGTGAAATTGACCCATTAAATCGTAATGTGGCAGAAAGGAAAAACTGGAGATTCGGAATTGGTTCATTTGTGGGATAAAATACTTAATTCAAGATTAGAGGGAATGTGATATCCTGTACCGTGAGAATGAACTGTCTCAGGAGTGTGAATAGTGGGCTGTAGCATGTAAATCTGGTAAAGTGCTAACAGAATGGTTTTTGAGTTGGAGACATTGGACATGTTGATTTATTTCTGATAGTTAGACAAAGAGCTGTAATAGTTGCAGAATCATTGGTGACAGCAGAAAAGGCATACTAGGTGTCATGGGTTCTATGTGGTGGCTGAAACCCCGATTTACAAAAGATATTGCCATGAAATTGCCTCCAGATGATGAATCATAGAATCATACAATGCAAAAGAGGCCCTTCAGCCCATCGGGTCTGCACCAACTTTTCAGAAACACCTGACCTTCAACCTGATCCCATTTACCAGCACTTGTCCCATAGCCCTGAATGTTACAATGTTATGTGCTCATCCAGATATGTTTAAGAGGAGGATTAGTGTTTGAATGGAAGAGAATAAAAAATAGAAAGGAAACACAAATGTACGATAGTCAAAAAGAAATCCAATTTTGAGCTTTAATGTTGTACATTACATTACAACAATGCCCTTCAAATTTACTGTGAAGAATTCTGGCCCTCCCTGTGGTTGAGGTGTGCATTGTAAATGCAAATTTCTTTCTTTTTATGAGAGTGTTAGAAAGTAGAACACATAGCCAGAGAGAATGTTTCAGGCATTAAGCAGAAGCTAGAGAAGCACGGAAAGAAAAGCTAATAGTGTGAAATTAACTTCTATTCATTCATGGGATGGTCTAGTTGCTGGTCAGGCAGCAGTTATTGCCCATTCCCACTTGCATAGAGGGCAGTTAAGAGTCAACCACATTGCTGTGGGCCTGGAGTCACATGGAGGCCAGACCAGGTAAGGGTGGCAGTTTCCTTCCGTAAAGGGCATTAGTGAGCCAGGTGGGTTTTTATTTGCCCCTGACAATCAACATTGGTCATCATTAGGCTTTTAATTCCATACTTTTAGTGAATTTAAATTCCACAATATACCGTGGCAGGATTTGAACCCAGGTTCTCAGAACATTACTTGGGTCTTTAGATTAATGGTCCAGCAATAATACCACTTGACCATTGCCTCCCTTAAAAAAGTGGTAGCAGTACAGGAGAAGTACTTAATGAAATGGTGTTTGTGAAAACGTGGAGTACTTGGCAGTGTAGAAAGTACTAGAATAGTCAAGAAGGGAAGTGGGAGTTGGGGACGGCAGTGAAGACTCTCATAGATTGTTTGGACGTTGAACAGGTTGGCCCTGGGGCTGCAGATTGGAACACAGATTGCAAAGAATCAGACTGAACAAAATTGCGTGCAATTGGATGGCAATGAAGTGTTGATACATCTGTGAGAGAAGGAGTTGGTTATTTATGTCCTCATTATCACAACCAAAACAGATTGTTAAGTCCTTCAGAGTTCTTTTGTGTGGGATGATTGTTGTGCATTAATTGATTGTGTAATTTGCCTTTTTTAAATTAACTCCATTCCTCTAGAGTAATTCGTGTTATGAGTGGAACTTCTGAAGGTCACTGACAGATGTGGGAAGGTGTTACATAAATGCAATGCCAAATACAATTCACACAGATGTTCAGATTTTAATTTAGATTCTCCTTACATGGCCTTGAGGGAGAAAAATGTTCAGATACTAATGAGAAGTTATTTGGTTGGATTGTGAACTGATGGTGGTTTTGATGAATGGTTTGTTTTCCCCTTGAGGCTGGGGTGGATTGAATGAAGTTTCACAGAGTTTCCATCCTGGTGTCCCACACTAAGACACCTCTTCAGTCATTTCCTAATCTCATTAATAAACCCCAGAATTAAGAATCTTCAAGTTGTATGTGAATTGAATTGAATTAGCTTTACTGTCACATGTACTCAAATGAATACAGTGAAAAGTTTACAGTCACTGCATTACAATACCATCTTAGGTTCAAAGGTATCAGAGATAATGGGAACTGCAGATGCTGGAGAATTCCAAGATAATAAAATGTGAGGCTGGATGAACACAGCAGGCCAAGCAGCATCTCAGGAGCACAAAAGCTGACGTTTCGGGCCTAGACCCTTCATCAGAGCAAAGGTTCAAAGGTACCTGGATACAGACACTTAAAGATCAAACAAAAATTAGAGAAGTAATAAAATAAAGTAGTCCAGGATGAAAGGCCATAGGAATAAATTATCATTTTGTTTTAATTCATTCATGGGATGTGGGGGTTGCTGGCTAGGGCAGCATTTATTGCCCATCCTTAATTGTCCAGTGTCAACCCCATTGCTGTGGGCCTGGAGTCACATGTAGGCCGGACCAGGTAAGGATGGCAGTTTCCTTCCCTAAAGGACATTAGTGAACCAGATGGGGTTTTCCAACAGTCAGCAATGGGTTCATGTCATCATTAGAATCCTAATTCCAAATTATTTTAATTGAAGTCAAATTCCACCATTGCCAGGGTAATTTGAATCTGGGTCCCGAGAACATTGCTTGGATCTCTGGATTAACAGTCCGGTGATAATACCACAAGGCTTTCACTTCCCTTAAGCAGTGAATACAGAAATAAAAAGTCCGGAATATCAGTCTTTATGACCCAGTCCATGCTGGCGCCTAGCCTCAAGGGAGACGAGACCGAGGGGGAGGAAGGCAGTCCGATTGGTTCTAGACGTAAATCAGCATTCAAGAAAACAGTCAAAATTGTTTAATTGCCTTTGATACACTCCTTCCCAATCATGATGAGTTCAACTGGGTGGACCTCTGGATGGGTCAAATTGATCTGTGGTGTTTTGGTTGGAAGGTGGCAGCAGGGGGCTACTTTGTTCAGATTTTTGTTCATCAGTCCATTAATTCCTCGTTGAGAATGAATACTGTCCTGTTTAGTATAGCATTGAATTTAAGTACATGATATTGGAATGATAAAGGAAAAGATCAGGTTGACATTACATGACAAACAGATAATTTTGGAGAAGTTCAGAGGCACACTACGTACACCTGGATAGGCTTGGAATTTCCCATCACATAACACTGAAATGTTACAAAGGCACAGAATGTCTTTCTAATATCCAATCTCTTTTTTTCCCCACAGGTTATAAGGATGGTGGAACAGGAAGGAAAATTTGAGTGCATTCAATATTTTGAAATAAAATTAATTAATTGATTTTGTTTTAGAAAAAGCTATAATGACCAAGTCTCACCATTGCTCCAATCCCACTGATCCACGGTGTGAAATGAAAGAACATTTTCCAGTTACCAAGATGATAAATTAAGCACTTTATCCAAATCAGATTTTAAACAACAAGACCCATCAACCAAATTTCTTATCAACATAATTATTGGTTTAATATCAAAACAAAACATTTGTTTCTCACCACTTGTGTAGCCCCTGGAAACCAAGCTGCACTATCTCGAAGTTGTCACAAAAGTTAAAGATTTTATAGAAGGACGCAAAATTCGCCAATTTGCCTGTCTTTCAGACACAAGTTGACAGACAGCGAAGACCAGGTATCTGTACTGAACTATGATTACTACTCTTTACAATTAAATAGACGTAAACAATTATGAGCTGTTGGCACATATACTAGCAAAGCAGACCCTAACTACTCACTCAGGTGCTGCTGACACATTGCACTGTTGAACTTGTGTTCCTAATCTCGTCCAAGTGCATCATCAGAACACAAAAAACTTAATTATCACTTTATCACCAAGAATTCCACATCATAACCCTCTTTCTAAACACCTGAAGATATTTTTAGCAACATTACTGACAGAGTTTTAACATGACTTTAAATTGTGCAAGAAAAGTACGTAAAAATACCAAAGCAACAACTGAAAATCAAGTTTTGATGTTTCAGGAAATGGAATATTCCACGAAATTAACTCTTCTGCTACAAAGTGTATATTTCTGATTCAAGCTTATTTGCTTTTGTTTCTCAGAGTTGAAATTTCTATTTATTTTCTACTTCCCCTTTAGTTAAGGCACAAAGTCTGACATTTATGGTTCAATTGTTTCTGACAGAAGTGATAATGTAATTTAATGTTAAGCAAACTTTGCCTTTTAAACAGAATTTCTCATCCGTCTGCTATTGACTATTTTCCCTTTGTATGTGTTTAACAGAAAAATGGAAAATGGCAAATGGTGTCAAACAGAAAGATAAGGTAATTACAGTGTTACCTAATTATGATATCTGCTTATTTGTATTTTAAAGACCATATAATTTTGTTTTTGATTGGGGTCTGAAATGGGAAAGGTGCTGTTTTAAAAACTAAACAACGTGAACGTGAGTGTTACACTTTCTAAAAGTCAGCTATCGGCACTTTTTATAAATGTTCAACCAGTCATGGTTCCATCCTTGGATTCCATTTATACACTCCTTGTTGCTGCAGAAAAGCTGTCAATATCATCAAAGACCCCTCCTACTCTGGTATGCTCTCTTCCAATCTCTTCCATCAGGCAGAAGATATATATGTACCAACAGGTTGAAGAACAGCTTGTTCCCTACTGTTATTAGGCTGTCAAATGGGCCTCTAGCTTCAAAACAAGTTGAGCTTACGAATGTTGATCTTGCTCTGTGCACATCCTGTGCCGCCATAGCCTTCTACGCCTTGCTGCCTAAGCACCCTATGATCTGTATGTCCTTGTTTGCTATGATCTGCCTGTGCTGCTCGCAAAACAAAACTTTTCACTGTGCTTAGGTACATGTGCCAACAATAAATCAGATCATTATAAATCAGGGAAGGTGATTAATGATGAACCAGAAGCAGGATGGGTACAAAGTGAAATTTGGTCAGCAACAAGTATCTGATTGATCTGTAGAGTGGTGACCAGTTGCCAATGACAAAGGCCATCTGCCTGCCCACGACTATGAGAGCTGAACAGCTGGTGGGCATGGACAATGTAGCCAGAAGCCTTCAGACTTCTGGAAGGCGAGATGTCAGTTCAGAAAGTAGAATTATTTCTCCGTCTGGAGAACCGAATTATTCCCGGTTCAGGTGAAAGTGTTACCATAGCGGTAGTGGTTTCTGGTCTATGGAGTTCCTCAGCAAGGAGAGTTTGTGTAGAAAGCATCATGTTTTTCAAACTGAGAAAGTGTAGGTCATCTGAGCTGTAAAAGGTTTCACCATCAGATGCAGAAAGGAATAAAAAGAGTTGCAAAAATCATCATGAAATAAACTAGAAAGAATCAGTTAAGTAATGATTTTAAAGAGAAGAGTAAAGTGTTAAGGGTTCTATATTTCTCAGGTATTAAATCTCCATAATGTGTACTGTCTTAATGAAACTTTGTTTGTGTGAATCTGTAATTTGTATAGAGAGGGAACTTTATTTGTTTCATTTCTTTTCTGCAATAAATATATGTTCTGTAAACAACAAAGATTTGCAGCCTTTTGTGAAGTTGTCTCATTGACTGAATACCACATTCACCAACATTCACCATATTCACCACATTCACCAACATTCACCATATTCACCACATTCACCAACATTCATTATATTCACCACATTCACCAACATTCACCATATTCACCACATTCACCAACATTCACCATATTCACCACATTCACCAACATTCATTATATTCACCACATTCACCAACATTCATTATATTCACCACATTTACCACGTTCATCAACTGCAAAAACATAAAAACATCACCCACCAAGCCGGGCTTCTTTCTGTGACCTGAATTGTCCAACAGCACCATCAGCTGGGATCATAACAAGAAACCTAGAGTAAATGGACACTTCCCGTTACACCACAATTATGGCCCAAAAAATGCAGTGGGAACAGACTCTGTAATTACTTCCACAAGGGAATTGTATAAATACTCGAATGTGACTAATTTATGGGGAAAGAGTGAGGGGGAACTTTAGGACTAATTGGATTGCTCATTCAGAGAGCTAGTATAGGCAGAATGGGCCGAGCAGCTTATAAAATTCTAACAGGACTGGGAAGGGTAGATGCAGGGAGGATGTTGCCGATGGTGGGTGTGTCCAGAACCAGGGGTCACAGTATTCAGGGTAGACCATTTAGGATGGAGATGAGGAGATATTTCTTCACCCAAAGAGTGGTGAGCCTGTGGGATTCATGACCACAGGAAGTAGTTGATGCCAAAACATTGAATGTATTCAAGAGACAGCTAGATATAGAACTTGGGGTAAATGGAATCAAAGGTTATGGGGAGTAAGCAGGAGTAAGCTATTGAGTTGGACAGTCAGCCATGATCATGAAGAATAGTGGAGCAGGCTTGAAGGGCCAAATGGCCTCCTCCTGCCCCTATCTTCAATGTTTCTATGTTTCTAAGGCTCTATGAGGTACGAATGGAACCAGCCAATACAGAGCACACATCATATATGCTCTGTTATTCAAATGCTTTCAGCCCATGTCCTGCAATGTCTATTTTATTGTTTTCTCAAAAACAAAATGCATTAAAGGCATGTAAAAAAACAATGTGTAATTAAAGCGTTTCCAACAAGAAAAGACTAATCCTCAATCAGGCCCTGGCAGCTGAACGCTGCACTGACCTGGGAGTCCTGTGACAACAATCCCCTTACTGAACCAATAGCTTCTTACAGGGCCTCAATGACAAATAGGCAGGCACAACATCTACAAGGCTGTCACATGCAGCATTATCATAGAAGCATAGAGTCCCTACAGTGTGGAAGCAGGCCTTTCGGCCAAAATTACCCGTACTGACCCTCAGAAACCCCCCATAACACATCTAATCAACACATCCCTGAACACTGTGGGCAATGTAGCATGGCCAATCCACCTAGCCTGCACATCTTTGGACTGTGGGAGGAAACCGGAGCACCCGGAGGAAACCCACGCAGACACGGGGAGAATGTGCAAACTCCACACAGTCACCTGAGGTTGACATCAAACCCCGGTCCCTGGCACTGTGAGGTAGCAGTGCTAACCACTGAGCCACTGTGCCACATGTCACACAGACTTCACACTGACAGAACAGATTGTTGAGCTGAACAGGCCTACATTGGACACTACTGTAGGCTCCAGCTTGAACCTGTGTTTGGGGCCACAGAGACTCCTGACTCACACCAGCTTCTTCTGGCTGGAGACTGGCCACTTTCATCATGATATGTAACCCCAGAAAGGACACTAATTTCCTTTCAGGATACCACAGAGCAAAGGACTTCAGAAGCTGCACCTTTTATAATCAAATGACGTGACTGGATATTGATAAACAAACCGCTCTACAAAGATTATTTCCAAACAAATCCATTTAAACAGCCATAAAGGATGAATATATTGAACTGAATGGTTTGACTCATTGACATATATCAAATACTCTGAATGTTGCATTAGTTGACTCCAATCCTCTGACAATGCCAGCATCAAGCTATAATGAAGTAATTTATCTCCCTTCCCTGTATTAAGAGGTTTATTCCAAACAGACCAAGATATGGAGCTGAAGAAGTGGCTTGGAATAATTTTTAACTCTGCAAGATGTTTTCTCTGTAAGAAATGATTCAGGGAGTAATTCTTCACCTAATTATTAGTTAATGGGGTAAAGAAATTTGTGTTCCCTCTGTTACAAGTGACTACAATTCAAAACTATTTCATTGGCTGTGACAATTTTCAATACATCCTGTAGTGCTACTCCTGCCACACAAACACCAACCTGAATTTATATAGCACCTTTATGGTAAGTAATTGTACCAGGATGCTTCAAGGGAATTTTATCAAACAGAATTTGACATTGAGCCACAAGAGAAAACATTAGGACAAATGTTCAAAAGTTTGGTTTAAAAAGGCCAGTTTTAAGTAGAATCATAAAAGAACAGACCAGGGAATCAGAGAGGCAGAAAGGCCTCATTAGAGGTTTCCATGGCGTAAGGTGTAGGAAATTGAAGGCATGACCATCAGCGGTGAAAAAATTAAAAATCAGAGGTATCCAAGAGATCAGAATTGAAGGAGTGGAGAGATGAATTCTTAATGCACTCTGCCAAGGTATCAATATTGTCACTCTTCCAGGAGGATGTTTTGACCATATTTTTCTTTTAAAAGTGAAACGTCCAAGGCAGAAAGTCACAGGTACAAACTCCACTTGCGAACCTTGACCATACCACCTGGCTGACATTTCAGTGCAGTACTGAAAGAGAGCTGCCCTGCTGGAGTTCTGTTCTTTCTGCACTTGCTTTTAGTTGTTTCAAAATCCTGACATTATGGGTCCACCTACAGCAAATAGACTGCAATGTTTCAGGAAGAAACTTCACCACCACCTTCTCAAGGGCAACTGAGGTAGGCCAATGAAAGCCCACATTCCGTGAATGAATTTATAAAAAACACAGGCTAATACCTGTATTCTGCCAATATTTAAAAGGGTGATACAGGCGTGCCCTGATGAAATGGATGTCCTGATAATGAAAACCTTTAAATGGAAATAAGAGAGGATGGGTTTAACAAAAAGGCATGAGGGGTTAAGTTTTTTACACAGAGAGTGATTCACGTGTGGAATGAACTTCTTGAGGAAGTAGTGCATATGGGTACAGTTACAATGTTTAAAAGACATTTGAATATTGCATGAATTGGAAAGGTTTGGAGAGATATGGGCCAGGACCAGGCAGGTGGGATTAGATTAGTTTGTGATTATGGCCAGCATGGACTGTTTGGACCAAAAGGTCTGTTTCTGTGTTGAATGACTCTGTGACTTATTGGTGGTTCTGTTATTATTGTTCTTGGGAAGAAAGTTTGTTGAGATTGTGTCTTGTAACAATTGAACTTTATAGTTTGTGATGATGACTATCTAGTTTTTGTTAGTGGAAAATTCGAATTAGCCCAGTCCATATTTTAGAGAACACAATCAGTTCATCTCTAGCCTTCCATTGTTGTCATGTCTCCCATTTCAAATCTTTGATCCAGAACTGGTGAATTTCCCAGACTGATTGTGTAGAATCACTTCAGACTTATTTATATTGCTCACAGTATAGCAAACTCACACACCAGTTGTGCGCTCCAGGAGTGGATAAACAAATATTCGGTGAGATATAGCTCAGATATCTTTATTGCACTCCTCAAATGTCCAAGAGCTCTGTTTACTTTGGATGTTGTCTGTTGTGTGTGCTCTGAAACATGGCGTCTATCTACTTTTTCAGGTGGATATGCAAAAACCACAATACCTTTTTTCCAGACTGCTAATGAATCAGTTTAAAAATTGCTTATAAGGATTTTAAAGTCTTAACTTTAAAAGGGGAACAGGTGATGGGGTGAAGTAATTAATACTCTCAAGAGCTGAGTTTCTCCAGCATTTTCAATTTTTGTGTTTCAGATCTCCAGTGTACTTTGTTTTATGATAATGAATGTTTGGTTAAATAAATGGCTTATAGAATAGACCAGCAACATAGACTTGATAAATCATGTTTCTTTGCTATTGTCATTAATTAAGCTATGCATAGTTTCAGGCTAAAGCCAGTGCTTGTATAATTTGTGAATTAGGCAAATATTTTAGAAGTAACAAAGTCACAACAGTGATATTAAGATTCAGAATCTCTCTGGTCATTTTCAGGAGCTTTTAACTGGATTTTGATGGGCAGGGAATGGCAATAGATCTTGTTGAAATCCTCTGTCAGTGCCTTTCAATATTAAAACAATGTGACCCAAAGAACAAAGGAGTCAGGGCTGTAAGCAACGCCTATTTATCATTCACATCCTTGGAAGTGTTTCATGTGAAGTATTTAATAGCAGCCTAAAAATAAACTTTAAAGCACTTACAGCACATCTCGAGATCATATGACAATGGCAAGCCATCTAGTTCACGATTGTCATGGAAGAATCACGTAGTTTTTTTCAGTTCGGCGTTTACCAGCATTGACTTTAGAAGCAAGTTCTGCGTATCTCTCAAAACAACTAATTCAGTACAGCTCATGGAACAGATCACCTCAGCAGAGCTGTTTAGTTTGCAAAACTTTCAAACCAGGAGAGTTTGGTTAGAAATCTGCAGCGCTTTGGAACTGAGAAAGTTTAAGCTCTCAGATTTGCAGAAAAAATTTGTGTGGGCAGATTTGGAAAGAACTTATATCCAGTTATGTCAAGGAAACAGTCTGGAGTTAATCAATTAGAAGTCTAAGCAGTTGAGATAAGGAGTGTGGTTTCTCTGGACTTGAGTCTGCAGTGTTGAGAAATGGGTTGAAAATTCATTTTGCCGTATCTTTTAGATTTTATTAACTGTCTTCAATATCTCAATATTTTGTTACATTTCTTCTTTTCTGCATTAAACTCCTAATCTGTTGATAAAGAAAGCCTGCAACCCTGTGATTAATCGCCATGGTAACTAACTAAACATAAAAAATTCTGAACAAATTTCAAAGACTTGTCGATGCTGGAAATCAGAAACACAAACAGAAATCGCTGAGGAAAAGACCTCAGCTGGAAGAACAACACCTCATTTTCTGCTTGGGAATCCTTCTGGTCTCAATATTGGGTTCAATAATTTTCAGGCTTGGCCACTGTCTCCAATGTCCTTATCCCAACTCCCACACACCAGGCCTTGTCATCACATGGGCTGTAATCACACACAACGACACTGTTAGTCCATTAGCAGCTATTGATTGATTGATTGGTGTATTCATTGTCACGTGTACCGAAATACAGTGAAAAGCTTTGCTTCTCAGCGTACAGGCAGATCACAGAAAGCAAAGCATATACAGATCAAATAGATTTTAAGGCATGCAGGTTACATTGCTGGTTACATTATTTCAGGCTGGAGTCCTTTCAACTGTTTGATAATGGCCAGAAAGAAGCTGTTCCTGAACCTGCTTGTGCGTGTGTTCAGATTTCTGTGCCTTCGACCTGACAGCAGAGGCTGTAAGTCATTAACCAGTCATTCCCCCAGCCTGACTTTTAGCCATGCCTTTGTCAGCCCAACTGCTTTCTTCCTCTCTAACAGCGTTCTATCTCCACCTATTGTTTAATCTTTCCCCCTTCCCCTGAACCTTCGACTGCATGAAGCCAACTGTGTCATAGCTGCACTCAGTTCTGATGAAAGGCCACTGGACCTGAAATGTTAACTCTACTTTCTCTCCACAAATGCTGCCTGGCCTCCTGAGATTTTTAAGTCATTTTTGTTTTTGATTTAAACAAATTATCAAGCCACATTTAATTCTGGGATCAGATTTGTCCTGTGGTACTATCAGCTGGGATTATAACAGTACGTACAAATATATTTCCCCAAACATCCTCTGTTTCAAACAAAACTTACACTTCTGTTTGCAGCTCCAAGTTATCCAATATTCACGTCAACAAAGAAAATGCCCATTTATGAACAATATTCTGTATGAATTCGAGACAGCGCCTTTCTCTTCAGTATCTGCCCACACATTTCACTCGTTGTCTCGAAAACAGTCAGGTCTTTTAATGGCTCGACTGCAAGTTGCTGCTGTTAGTTTGTCAGATATCTAAGTGTTTCAGATCGTGTCGTTGAGCTGAGAGAGATATTTGTCTTTCAGATTCAATGTTCCTGCAGGGTTGATGACTTTTGGAGCGTGTTGAGCTATGATCACCTCTTTTATTTCAGTGTGTGTAACTTCAGGTTCCGCATCCCAATACTGCTGCATTTCCTTAACAGCCAACATATTTAGATGTTGAGACCAGTGACCAACTGGGCTGGAACTTTGCTACATATGTCATGGTTCCAGCCGATGCAGCCTTCCAGCCCAGGATGGTGGCAGTATCGGGCAGTGTGGGGTGGACATCCTCTGCCCTGCCCATTCTTTCTTTTCAAACTCCAGGCTTTAAACTTACCAGAACGGAGTAGGGAACTGGAGATCATTGCAGTGAGACATAGTCCAGGCCAGTGTGGGGGAGGGGATTCCGGGAGTGGGGGCCGGTGTGTGGGAGGGGCGTCCGGGACTGGGGGCCAGTGTGGGGGAGGGGAATCCAGGAGTGGGGGCTGGTGTGGGGGAGGGGACTCCGGGGCTTGAGGCTGGTGTGGGGGAGGGGACTCCGGGACTTGAGGCTGGTGTGGGGGAGGGGACTCCGGGACTGGGGGCCGATGTGGGGGAGGGGAACCCGGGACTGGGGGCTAGTGTGGGGGAAGGGAACCTGGGACTCGGGGCTGGTGTGGGGGAGGGGAACCTGGGTCTCGGGGCTGGTGTGGGGGAGGGGAATCCAGGACTGGGGGCCGATGTGGGGGAGGGGAACCTGGGTCTCGGGGCTGGTGTGGGGGAGGGGAATCCAGGACTGGGGGCCGATGTAGGGGAGGGGACTCCGGGACTGGGGGCCGATGTGGGGGAGGGGAACCCGGGACTAGGGGCTGATGTGGGGGAGGGGACTCCAGGACTCGGGGCCGGTGTGGGGGAGGGGAATCCGGGACTGGGGGCCGATGTGGGGGAGGGGAACCCGGGACTAGGGGCCGATGTGGGGGAGGGGACTCCAGGACTCGGGGCCGGTGTGGGGGAGGGGAACCCGGGACTAGGGGCCGATGTGGGGGAGGGGACTCCAGGACTCGGGGCCGATGTGGGGGAGGGGACTCCGGGACTGGGGGCCGATGTGGGGGAGGGGACTCCGGGACTGGGGGCCGATGTGGGGGAGGGGAACTCGGGACTAGGGGCCGATGTGGGGGAGGGGACTCCAGGACTCGGGGCCGGTGTGGGGGAGGGGAATCCGGGACTAGGGGCCGGTGTGGGGGAGGGGAACCCGGGACTAGGGGCCGGTGTGGGGGAGGGGAACCCGGGACTAGGGGCCGATGTGGGGGAGGGGAATCCGGGACTGGGGGCCGATGTGGGGGAGGGGACTCCGGGACTGGGGGCCGATGTGGGGGAGGGGAACCCGGGACTGGGGGCCGATGTGGGGGAGGGGACTCCAGGACTCGGGGCCGGTGTGGGGGAGGGGAATCCGGGACTAGGGGCCGGTGTGGGGGAGGGGAACCCGGGACTAGGGGCCGGTGTGGGGGAGGGGAACCCGGGACTAGGGGCCGATGTGGGGGAGGGGAATCCGGGACTGGGGGCCGATGTGGGGGAGGGGACTCCGGGACTGGGGGCCGATGTGGGGGAGGGGAACCCGGGACTGGGGGCCGGTGTGGGGGAGGGGAACCCGGGACTGGGGGCCGATGAGCGGGAGTAGCGAGGCTGCGCCTCCGGTTTGGCATGGTCTGGATATTTCACTTGGTGATGTCAGAAGTATCATGCTGTCTCAGACTGGGGCGAAAGTCCTTGTTTCTCCATTTTATTCTTATGTTGGATGAAGGTGACAGAGGAAGAGTGTTCTGAAAGCTTGTGTTTTCAGATAAACCTGTTGGACTGGGACCTGGTGTCGTGAAATTTCCGGTTGACAAAGTGTGGAGCTGGATGAGCGCAGCAGGCCAAGCAGCATCTCAGGAGCACAAAAGCTGACGTTTCGGGCCTAGACCCTTCATCAGAGAAGGGGATAGAACATAGAACATAGAAAAGTACAGCACAGTACAGGCCCTTCAGCCCACGATGTTGTGCCGTGAAATAATCCTAATCCAAAAATAAAATAACCTAACCTACACTCCCCTCAATTCACTGCTGTCCATGTGCATGTCCAGCAGTCGCTTAAATGTCACTAATGACTCTGCTTCCACGACTACCACTGGTAAACTATTCCACGCGCTCACAACTCTCTGGGTGAAGAACCTCCTCTGATGTCTCATCTGTACTTTCCTCCGAACACCTTAAAACTATGACACCTCGTGGCAGTCAATCCTGCCCTGGGGTAAAGTCTCTGGCTATCGACTCTGTCCATGCCTCTCATTACCTTGTACACCTCGATCAGGTCACCTCTCTTCCTCCTTCTCTCCAGAGAGAAAAGTCCGAGCTCAGTCAACCGCTCCTCGTAAGACAAGCCCTCCAGTCCAGGCAGCATCCTGGTAAACCTCCTTTGCACCCTCTCCAAAGCCTCCACATCTTTCCTATAATAGGGCGACCAGAAGTGGACAAATATTCCAAGTGTGGTCTCACCAGGGTTTTGTAGAGCTGCAGCATAACCTCGCGGCTCTTAAACTCGATCCCCCTGTTAATGAAAGCCAAAGCACCATATGCTTTCTTAACAACCGTATCCACTTGGGTGGCAACTTTGAGGGAGCTATGCACTTGAACACCAAGATCCCGCTGTTCCTCCACACTGCCGAGAATCCTGCCTTTAATCCTATATTCAGCATTTAAGTTCGACCTTCCAAAATGCATCACTTCGCATTTATCCAGGTTGAACTCCATCTGCCATTTCTCAGCCCAGCTCTGCATTCTGTCAATGTCTCGCTGAAGCCTGCAATAGCCCTCGATACTATCAACGGCACCTCCAACCTTTGTGTCATCAGCAAACATACTAACCCACCCCTCAACCTCCTCATCCAAGTCATTTATAAAACTACAAAGAGCAGAGGCCCAAGAACAGAGCTCTGCGGGACACCACTCAGCACTGACCTCCAGGCAGAATACTTACCATCTACGACCACTCTCTGCCTCCTGTCAGCCAACCAATTCTGAATCCAGACAGCCAAATCTCCCTGTATCCCATACCTCCTGACTTTATGAATGAGCCTACTGTGGGGAACCTTATCAAATGCCTTGCTAAAGTCCACGTACACCACATCCACTGCTCGACCCTCATCAACCTGTCTCGTGACTTCCTCAAAGAATGCAATAAGATTTGTGAGGCATGACCTGCCCCTCACAAAGCCATGCTGACTCCCTTTAATCATGCTATGCTTTTCCAAATAGTCATCAATCCTATCCCTCGGAATTCTTTCCAAAACCTTGCTGACCACAGACATAAGACTGACTAATCTGTAATTTCCAGGTATTTCCCTATTCCCTTTCTTGAAAAGAGGAACAACATTTGCCTCCCTCCAATCTTCAGTACGACACCCGTGGAGAGTGAGGAAGCAAAGATCTTCGCCAGCGGCTTAGCAACCAAGGATAAATTTGGTCTGGCCCTGGAGACTTATCAATCTTAACGTTTGTCAAAATTTCCAGCACATCAACTTCCTCAATCTCGATCTGTTCAAGCCTGTTTTCCTGCTCCTCAAAGTTCTCATTCACAACAAGGTCCCTTTCCTCAGTGAAAACCGAAGCAAAAAACTCATTTAGGGCTTCCCCTATCTGCTCAGACTCCACACACAAGTTCCCTATGCTATCCCTGATCGGCCCTACCTTCTCCCTGATCATTCTCTTATTCCTCACGTATGAGTAAAATGCCTTCGTGTTCTCCCTACTCCTTCCTGCCAAGCCTTTTTCGTGCCCCCTCCTGGCCCTCCTCAGTCCACTTCTGAGCTCCTTCTGAGCAAGCCTGTAATCCTCTAAAGCTGTGCTAGACCCTTGCTTCCTCCACCTTACTTACGCTGCCTTTTTCTTTTTGACAAGAAGCACCTCTGTACCCATCATCCAAGGCTCCTTAATCTTACCCCTTCTTACCTGTCTCAGAGGAACAAATTTATACATCACTCGCAACAACTGCTCCTTAAACAGTCTCCACATGTCTGCTGTGCCCTTTCTGTGGAACAATTGCTCCCAATCTGTACTTCCCAACTCCTGCCTGATAGCGTCATAGTTTCCTTTACCCCAGTTAAATATCTTCCCTGGTAACTGCTCCTTTCCCTTTCCATGGCTATGGTAAATGTGAGGCTGTTGTGGCCACTGTCGCCAAAGTGTTCTCCCACCGCGAGATCTGACACCTGTCCTGGCTCATTGCCGAGCACCAAATCCAAAATGGCCTCCCCCCTCGTCGGCCTGTCCACATACTGAGTAAGGAAACCCTCCTGAACACACCTGACAAAAACGGCTCCATCCAAACCATCTGCACTAAGGAGGTTCCAATCAATATTGGGAAAGTTGAAGTCATCCTTAACAACAACCCTGCTACGTTTGCACTTTTCAACAACCTGCCGGCCAATGAGCTCTTCGATCTCCCTTCTGCTATTTGGGGGTCTGTAGAAAACCCCCAGTGAGGTGACTGCTCCCTTGCTGTTCCTAACTTCCACCCATACTGACTCAGTCGACAAACCTTCCTCAGCAACCTCAATAGACGAGTCCTCATCAAAAGTTCTTTCAGCCACCGTTATACTGTCCTTGACTAACAAAGCCACACCTCCCCCTCGTTTACCACCTTCCCTGACCTTAATGAAAGATCTAAACCCTGGAACCTGCAACATCCATTCCTGACCCTGCTCTATCCATGTCTCCGAAATGGCCACAACATGTAAGTCCCAGGTACCTATCCAAGCTGCAAGCTCACCTACCTTATTCCGGATACTCCTGGCATTGAAGTAGACACACTTCAACCCAGCTTGCTGTCTGCCAGCATACTCCTGCAACAGTGAGGTCCTGTCCATGTCATCCCTACTCTCATCCTCCTGTGTACTAGGATTACACCGCAGTTTCCCATCCCCCTTCTGAGCTAGTTTCAACCCACCCGAACAGCACTAGCAAATTTCCCACCCAGGATATTAGTGCCCCTCTGGTTCAAGTGGAGACCGCCCTGTTTGTAGAGGACCCACCTTCCCCAAAATGAGCCTCAATTGTCCATGTACCTGAAGCCCTCCCTCCTGCACCATCCCTGCAGCCACGTCTTCAGCTGAAATCTCTCCCTGTTCTTTGCCTCGCTATCACGTGGTACGGGTGACAAACTAGAGATGACCACTCTGTTTGTTCTAGCTCTCAGCTTCCACCCTAGCTCCCTGAAATACTGCCTGACATCCCTATCCCTCTTTCTACCTATGTCATTGGTGCCTATGTGGACCACGACTTGGGACTGGTCACCCTCTCCCTTCAGGACCCCAAAGACACGATCTGTGACATCACGGACCCTGGCACCTGGGAGGCAACACACCAACCGTGAGCCTCTTTCGTTCCCGGCAAACTTTCTATCCTCTGTGCCAGAGACCTGCACCCTCGTGCATGCCCCTGGTAAGTCATCCCCCCCAACAGTATCCAAAACGGTATACTCGTTTTTCAGGGGAACAGCCACAGGGGATCCCTGCACTGACTGCTTTTTCCCCCTTCTAACAGTTACCCAGCTTTCTTCACACTTAGGAGTAACTACTTCCCTGAAACTTTTCTCCATCACTGACTCTGCTTCCCGAATGATCCGAAGTTCAACCAGCTCCCGCTTCAGTTCCCTAACGCGGTCTTGGAGGAGCAAGAGTTGTGTGCACTTCCTGCAGATGTATTTGGATGGGACACTAATGGCGTCCCTCACCTCATACATCATGCAGGAGGAACATTCCTCTACCTGCACTGCCATCCCTGCTTATCCCCTAAACAGAAGGTGAAAAAAAGAGAAGCTTACCTCGATTCATCCCTGGTGTATAAGGGATGGAGACAGGGTTCTGGAATAAATAGGGAGAGAGGGGGAGGTGGACCGAAGATAGAGAGAAAATAAGATAGGTAGAGAGGGGAGTATAGGTGGGGAGGTAGGGAGGGGATAGGTCAGTCCAGGGAGGACGGACAGGTCAAGAAGGCGGGATGAGGTAGTAGGTAGGAAATGGAGGTGCGGCTTGGGGTGGGAGGAAGGGATGGGTGAGAGGAAGAACAGGTTAGGGAGGCAAGGACAGGCTGGGCTGGTTTTGGGATGCAGTGGGGGAAGGGGAGATTTTGAAGCTTGTGAAGTCCACATTGATACCATTGGGCTGCAGGGTTCCCAAGCAGAACATGAGTTGCTGTTCCTGCAATAAACAACTGCACATCCCTGTCGCGAACCATTTTAACTCCCCCTCCCATCCCTCAGACGACATGTCCATCACGGGCCTCCTGCAGTGCCACAATGGTGCCACCCAAAGTTTGCAGGAACAGCAATTCATATTCCGCTTCAAAATCTCCCCTCCACCCACTGCATCCCAAAACCAGTCCAGCCTGTCTCTGCCTCCCTAACCTGTTCTTCCTCTCACCCATCCCTTCCTCCCACCTCAAGCCACACCTCCATTTCCTACCTACTAACCTCATCCCACCTCCTTGACCTGTCCGTCTTCCCTGGACTGACCTATCACCTCCCTACCTCCCCACCTATACTCTCCTCTCCACCTATCTTCTTTTCTCTCCATCTTCGGTCCACCTCCCCCTCTCTCCCTATTTATTCCAGAACCCTCTCCCCAACCCCCTCTCTGATGAAGGGTCTAGGCCCGAAACGTCAGCTTTTGTGCTCCTGAGATGCTGCTTGGCCTGCTGTGTTCATCCAGCTCCACGTTTTATTATCTTGGATTCTCCAGCATCTGCAGTCCCCATTATTTCATGAGATTTCTGACCTTGTCCATCACAATCCAACACCAGCACCACCACATCATAGAATATAGAACATAGAAAATAGAAAAGTACAGCACAGTACAGGCTCTTCGGCCCACGATGTTGTGCCGTGGAATAATCCTAATCCAAAAATAAAATAACCTAAGCTACATTCCCCACAATTCACTGCTGTCCATGTGCATGTCCTACAGTCACTTAAATGTCACTAATGACTCTGATTCCACGACTTCCACTGGCAAAGTATTCCATGTGCTCACAACTCTCTGGGTGAAGAACCTCCCTCTGATGTCTCCTCTGTACCTTCCTCCTAACACCTTAAAACTATGACCCCTCGTGGCAGTCAATCCTGCCCTGGGGAAAAGTCTCTGGATACCTCCTGGCTAGGGGAAAAGTCTTTGGCTATCATAGCTAACATTAACATGGCATTTCTTTACTCATTTCAAAATGTCTTCATTTTGGCTTTTTTGCTCCTCAGTGAAATGTGGGGACCAATCCCGTGTGCAGAACTCTTTCTCCAGTACTCATAACAAGACGCTAATCTTCATTGCTAAGCCATTTTCTTTAGTTCTGCAATTAATTCCTGGCACTAGAAAGAAATTGGAACACTGTCTCAAATTTTATTTCTATTGCAGCAGTGACTGGCAAATGCATAGCCAACCTGACTCACTCAGCATTTCAAAGTTGCAGGCAACAGTTTTAATTCTTTTTTGAAGCTTTTTTTTTACAGATTTGTTGTCTGATAGCTCTGAACATGCATTCATTCTCAGCTTCACAGTCCTGATACCACATTACATGTGAAATGTTTAATTGTTGCCACAAAGTAAAAGAAAAATCACTTACTATATTGCAGAGGCCACATGACAGCTGCAAACCAGTCAACTCATTATATCCAAATTCATTTCTCCAAAACAGTAGGTTTCATTGGCAATAACGTTTAATTCTTCTCAATAATCAAGCCAGTCGCTCATCAAACAAGGGAGACAAAAGGACTTTTGGAATTGTCATTGGATTAGTAATCTAGAGCTCCAGCTAATGTTCTACAATGGCAGATGGTGTACTTTGACTTTAATAAAAGTCTGGAATTAAAAGTCTAATGATAACCACAAAATTGTTGTCCACTGTTCGGTAAAACTCAGTTGGATCACAAATGTCCTTTTAAGTCCTGGCGCCTTTGACTCCAGAAGCACAGTAATGTAGTTAACTCTGAAATGACCTAGCAATGCATTCAGTTGTAGGAATTGCTAAAGGGCCCAAAAGGAATGAAACTGGGTAGACAACTTAACATCAATGAAGGCGCCAGAAACACCAACAGCAGGCTCAACCATATTGACAGCTGCGAAGATATTATTTGTGACAAAATTGGGAGGACAGTCTCGCGGAGACCTCAAGCCTGGCATAGTCATTCTCACAGAATCATATCTTACAGAAGATGTCTCAGGCACACCACCACTATCCCTGGGAGCATCATCCCACCCTCAGGATAGAGCCAGTGGAGGTGCTGGCTCAGTGGTATAGAGCTGGGAGTGAGCTGTGTATTGTTTACTGAATTGCAGCAACTCAGCATGCTTCCTGTGACAGTACCGAATGGATAGTAAGATTATTGTAGTGCAGTAGCAATGCCCACAGCTCTGGGCCAGGATGTCCAACTTCGAGTACAGTCTGCTCAACAGATGTGTCATCACATATTGATTACAAATATCGATGAGCAAATTCTCCTGGAATGTGCACACCATCCAGATTTGTAACTTTTTTTATATTGGTCTGGTCACTGCTGGTGACACCAACATTTACTGATTAGATTTGATTATTGTCACATGTACCCAGAAGCAGTAAAAAGTATTGTTTTACACAGAAACATAGAAAATAGGAGCAGGAGGAGGTCATTTGGCCCTTCAAGCCTGCTCCAACATTCTTCATGATCATGGCTGATTGTCCTGCTTTCTCCCCAAAACCTTCGATCCCATTCGCCCAAGCGCTATATCTGGGCACTTCTTGAATACTCTCAATGTTTTGGAATTACTATTTCCTGTGGTAATGAATCCCACAGGCTCACGACTCATTGGGTGAAGAAATGTCTCCTCTTCTCCGTCCTAAATGGTCTGCCCTGAATCCTCATACGGTGACCCCTGGTTCTGGACACACCCACCATCGGGAACATACCTTACTTACACAAGTATGTGATGTGGAGGAGCTGGTGTTGGACCTGGGCTGGGCAAGGGCATAGTGCCATAAGACCATAAGACCATAAGGCACAGGAGTGGAAGTAAGGCCATTCGGCCTATCAAGCTAACTCTGCCATTTAAATCATGGCTGATGTGCATTTCAACTCCACTTCCCTGCACTCTCCCCGTAGCCCTTGATTCCATCTGAGATCAAGAATATGTCGACCTCTGCCTTGAAGGCATCCAACATCCCGGCCTCCACTGCACTCCGTGGCAATGAATTCCACAAGCCCACCACTCTCTGGCTGAAGAAATGTCGTCTCATTTCCGTTTTAAATTGACCCCCTCTAATTTTAAGGCTGTGCCCACGGGTCCTAGTCTAGTAGTAATGCCACTACTTTATTGAAAACACACTCACACACACACACAGATGGAGCATAGCCCGTTTGTAAGATGAATTGAAAAAGAAGCATATAGAACACAGAATTTATAAATAAGAGATCAAAGGGTCACATAATTGCTGAAGATGTATTAAACAAACCTAGGATGCTATTGAATTTTTAATCAGTTAGACGGCTTTAATTGATTAATATGTACATGTAAATCCCTGAATTCCTTACAAGGGCCTGCACCAAGCTGGACTGTTCTATGTTCTATGTTCTATGTTCTATAGTGTGTGCTTGAGAGACAGTGTGTGTATGAGAGAGGATCTGTGTGTGCGTGTGTGTGTGTGTGAGTGTGTGTGTGTGTCTGTGTATGTGTGTATCTGTGTCTGTGTGTCTGTGTATGTGTGTATCTGTGTGTGTGTGTGTGTGTGTATGTGTGTGTGTGCGCGCGTGCGCACGGGTGTGTGTGAGTGTGTGTGTGTGTATCTGTGTGTGTGTGCATGTGTGTGTGTGTATGTGTGTATCTGTGTGTGTGTGTGAGTGTGTGTGTGTGTCTGTGTATGTGTGTATCTGTGTGTGTGTGTGTGTGTGTGTGTGTGTCTGTGTGTGTGTGTGTGTGTGTGTATGTGTGTGTTTGGGAAGAACAGAGAGAGGGTGCGTGTGTATCTATGGGTGTATGTTGTGTAAGTGCGTGAAAGTGAGAAAAAGTGTGCATGTGGGAGGGAGAGAGTGTGCGTGCGTGCGTGTGTGTGTGTGTGTGTGTGTGTGTGTGTGTGTGTGTGTGTGTGTGTGTGTGTGTGTGTGTCTCCACCACCACCCCTGGCAGCGTGTGCCACCCTGCTACCACTCACTGTGTAAAAAACTCGCCCCTCACATCTCCAATGAACTTTACCCCTCTCACCTTAAATGCATGCCCCCTAGTTTTCTACGTTTCAACTCTAGGAAAAAAGATTCTGAACATCTACCCTATCTAGTCATCGCACAATTTGATCAACTTCTATCAAGTCTCCCCTCAGCCTCTGTCACTCCAGAGAAAACAACTCGAGTTTTTCTAGACTCTCCTAATAGCTCACACCCTCTAATCCAGGCAGCATCCTGGTAAACCTCTTCTGTAACCTCTCCAAAGCATCCACATCCTTCCTGTAATGTGGTGGCCAGAACTGAACACTATACTCTCAGTGTGGCCTAACCAAAACCTAATAACGCTGTAATGACATCCTTACTCAATTCCCCGACTAACAAAGGTGAGCAACCCATACGCCTTCTTTTCCACCCTGTCTACCTGCGTGGCTAAGACGCAGAGGTGGAAGCAGTGTCCTAGGTCTCCATCCCTAATTACCCAGAGGGCACTGTCGGGACCTGGAGTCACATGTAGTCCAGACCAGATAAGGATGGCAGATTTTCTTCCCTAAAGGACATTAGCGAATGTGATGGGTGTCTATCAGACAATCAATGATAGTTTCATGGTCATTCCCAGAGACCCTTAATTCCAGACTTTTATTGAATTTAAATTCTGCCATCGGTGGGATTTGAAGCTATGTCTCAAAAACATTATTTTGAGTTTCTGGACTAACCCAGTAACAGTACCACCTCCACACATATATTCTAGTTCTTTCAGTGTCACTGGGTCAAAATTCTGGAATTCTCTACATCAGGGCATTGTGGGTCAACCTACAGCACATGGGCTGCAGCTGTTCAAGAGGGCAGCTCACCCCCACCTTCTCAAGGGGCAACTAGGGACGGGCACTAAATACTGAGCCCAGCCAGTGATGCCACATCCGATGATTGTGAAAATAACTGCGTTAGAAGGCACACCCTACGCTTCTCAACTCAATTATGGATTGGCAATAAATGCCTGGAACAGGCAAAAAGAATAAAAGAATTGACAAAAGATTAAATAAAAGAAGCTGTGAATGTATTAAAAAAGACCAGTGGTTTTGAAGATCCAGTCACTGTTCTGAAACTTATCTGGACTGTTGGCATGATTTATACCTGAATACATTGCAGTATGAAACAAAATTATGGTTCCATCATGTGACCAGGGTAAGTGATAATATATGATCGTACTATAATTGAGAAAAGCTTCAATCTTACAAATTGCAGCCTTCACCCTATTTTTTTCACCCTATCATTTTGATTTGCATTCCCTTTCCTTTGGTTGGTGAAAATAATGACTCACTTTAAATGATGTAATGTAGGAGAGACAGCAGGTACTATAAGCATAGCAAGCTCCCACAATCTGCACTGAGACCATGGTTGGATAATCCATTTTTATGACATTGATTGAAGATTAAATATTTTAAAGGACATGGATGATAATGAGTTTTGAGAAGATTTGTAGCTCAGGTTGAGGTTCTGAACGTGAGTTTGCTCGCTGAACTGGAAGGTTCGTTTTCAGACGTTTCGTCACCATTCTAGGTAACATCATCAGTGAGCCTCCGACGAAGCACTGGTGTTATGTCCCGCTTTCTAGTTATCTGGTTAGGTTTCCTTGGGTTGTTGATGTCATTTCCTGCGTTGGAGGAACCTCACCTCACGTCTGGGTACGTGGTCTAATAATTCATCCAAATGACAATGATTCCAACAGCGCCCTCTCCCTCAGCACTGACCCTCCGAGAGTGCGGCACTCCCTCAGCACTGACCCTCTGACAGTGCAGCACTCCCTCAGCACTGACCCTCCAACAGTGCGCACTCCCTCAGCACTGACCCTCCGACAGTGTGGCGCTCCCTCAGCACTGACCCTCCGACAGTGCAGCACTCCCTCAGCACTGACCCTCGGACAGTGCTGTGCTCCCAAGCACTGGCCCTCCGACAGTGGTGAGCTCCCAAGCCCTGGCCCTCCGACAGTGTGGCTCTCCCTCAGCACTGACCCTCCGACAGTGCACACTTCCTCGGCACTGACCCTTCGACAGTTCAGCTCTCCCTGAGAGACCTGCGTGAAGGAGTGGAAGACTATGTTTTCTGTGTTAATGAGTGTATGTTATTCAAGAGTGACAGAGAAGGAGAGAAATGAGGAGGGGTAGTAGTGTTGGCTGAGGAGAAAGATGATGCTTCAGAAAGTTCAAGGGCAGAGTCAATTTGGCTGGAGCTATCGAAGGAAAAGACCGCATTTGGATTGCTCACTACAGTCTATCGACACCAACTATTGGGAAGGAGTTAGAGGACCATTTCTGTGCAGATGTTGCAGTGCAGTGTTAACTTTATAGAGCAGCTGTAACGGAAGACTTCAATTAGACCATAAGGCCATAAGACATAGGAGCAGAAATTAGGCCTTTTGGCCCATCGAGTCTGCTCCACCATTCAATTATGGCTGATAAGTTCCTCAACCCCATTCTCCTACTTTCTCCCTGTAACACTTCATCCCCTTGATAATCAAGAACCTACCTCCCTCAGTCTTAAATGTACCCAGTGACCCGGCCTCCACAGCCTTCAGTGGCAGTGAATTCCACAGATTCACCGCTCTCTGGCTGAAGAAATTTCTCCTTATCTCCGTTCCAAAAGGTCTTCCCTTTAATCTAAGGTTGTGCCCTCGGGTCCTAGGCTCTCCTATCAATGGAAGCATTTGCCCAAAATCCACTTTGTCCGTCCGCTCATTCCGAAGATAGACTGTGATACTGCTTGTGTCAGGGGGCAATAACGGGCAAGTGTTCCTGGGTTATAGGAGATTTTCCTGCAGTGGTTCGTGTCCAGTCCAACAAGGAAAGATGCATTGGTGAAGCTGTTCCTTGGATGATCAAGTAGGTCAGGTGGGCAAACATTTTGGGAGACCATGAGTGATGATTGCATCTTAAGGTTCAGGATAGTTGTAGACAATGACATGAAACAATGCAGAGTGAGAAAACTCATTTGGAGGAGAGCTGGTTTCAATGGGGCAAGAACAGATCTGGGCAGGATAAAGTAGAGTAAGAGAATGGCAGGAAGATCAGTGACTAACCAATGGACCTTCAAACAGCAGATGGCTTGCATACAGTTGCAGTATATTCCTTTGAATGAGAAATGGAGGACAAATAAATCCAGAGTTCCCTGGCTGACAAAGGGGCTAGAAATTAACTTTCTAAAAAATGTTTGTTAAGACAGGCCTAAGGCAGGAAACACATTTGAGAACCAAGAGGAATATTGAAGGTTCAGTTGAGAGTTGCGAAGCATAAAAATGTATGAGAAAAGACTGGCAGTCAATGCCCAAATCTTCTATAGGCACAACAATGTAAAATAACAGTTAAAGGAGGAGTAGGGTTGATTCAAAATCATAAAGGGGGATTTAATTTGGAGGCAGGAGTCATAGCTGGGATGTTAAATGAATAATTTCCATAGATCTTTACAAAAGTGCAGCATACTGCTCAGGCCATGATGACGGGCGAGGAAGCTCTCTCTCTAGGCTGGTTCAAAATGAACCAGGAGTTAGTCCTGGAGAAACTGGTAGTCACTGAGGTTGTCAAAGGGCACCAGGATCCGATGAGGATTTTGAAGGGAGTGAGGGGTAAAAGTTGTGGAGACATTGACCACAATCCCTGGACTTATAGGTCAGATATTTGCAAGCTTTATACCCTTGTTCAGCAAAGATTGTAACGATAGTTATCGGCCAGTTTGTTTACCTTCAGTGGTGGGAAAATTCATAGAGATCCTACAGTGCACATAGAGACCACTCGGGCCATTAAGTCTGCTTCAGCACTCCAAAGAGCATCTCACCCAGGCCCTCATCCCAGTGACACCACATGTTATCCTGGCTAACCCACCTAATCTGCAGCTCCCTGGGCACTACGGGGCAATTTTTAGCACGGCTAATCCACCTAACCTACCCATCTCCAGACCGCAGAAGGAAGCCAGAGCACCCAGAGGAAACCCTTGGGGGCACGGGGAGAATGTGTAAACTCCACCGTCACAGTTGCCTAAGGGTGGAATCAAAACTGAGGCCCTGGTGATGTGAGACAGCACTGCCAACCACTGAACCACTGTGCTGCCCTTCTCAGAACAACTATTCTACATAGAACTGACAGTGACAGAGAAAAGGGTGGGTTGGCTACTAAGGGTCAACACATATTCCTGAAGGGGAAATCATATTTAATGAACTTGCTGGAGATTTTTGGAGAGCTAACAGAAAGGCTTGATGATGTTAAGGCTGGTGATGTAGTGTGCGTGGATCTCCAGAAGGTTTTTGATACAGCACAATACAGCAAACTTGACAGGAAGGTTATAGGTTATGGTATAAACGGGACTGTAGCAACATGAATACAAAATTGGCTGAGTGACAGGAAACAGAGAGTAATGGACAATGGATATTTTTCAGGCTGGAGGAAGGTTTCTGGTAGAGTTACCCAGGGGTCAGTATTGGGACCCTTGTTTTTCCTGACAAATATTAATTTTTTTCTAGACCCTGGTGTCCAAGGGGTCATTTCAAAGTTTTCAGATGACAAGAAACTTGAGTGAATCATGAGGACGGTGGTGTAGAACTCCAAAAGGATGGAGGCAAATTGATGGAAAGGGCAGACGGGTGACAAATGATGCACATTGGTCAGAAGAACTTTGCAAGTCAATATAAAATCTGAGGTACAATTCTAAAGGGGGTGCAAAAGCAAATGGACCTGGGTGTAAATGTACATAGGTCATTGAAGGAGGCAGGCAGAGCGTGCCGTTAATAAAGCAGACAATGTCCTGGGCTTTACTAGTACAGGCATAGAGTGCAAAAGCAGGGAGGTGATGCTGATTTGTACAAGGCAGCTGGAGAGTTGAGTACAGTTGAGGGCACCACATCATGGGAAGGATTTGAGAGAGTGCAGAAGTGATTCACAAGAATGGTTTCAAGAGTGGGAAACTTCAGTAATGAGGATAGATTGAAGGATTTGGGACTGTTCTCCCTGGAGAGAAGAACGTTGAGAAGAGATCTAATAGAGGTTTTCAACATCATGAGCCGTCTGGACAGAGTAGACAGGACAAAGATGTTCCTGTTTATAAAAGGACCGACAACAAGAGGGCTGAGGTTTAAAGTGACATGTAAACGAAGCAGGAGTGATGTGAGGAAAAGTTTTTATTTTCACTCAGTGACTAGTTAGGGTCTTGGCAATGTGGTGGAGGCAGGTTCATTTGAGAATTCAAGAGGAGCATTGGATTCTTATTTGGATAGAAATTGTGTGCAAGTGTTTGTGGAAAGGTGGGAGATTGGCATTTGGTAAAGATTATCATTTAATGAGTCGCGCAGGCGAGATGGGTCAAATAGTCTCCCATTGTAACAGAATGATGCTGCGCTTGGTGCAAGAGTTGTAAAAGAGGAAACTCCCTGTTGTTGACTCAATGATCATGAAGCCTTGTCTTACCATAGAACATAGAACAATACAGCGCAGAACAGGCCCTTCGGCCCTCGATGTTGCACCGACCTGTGAACTAATCTAAGCCCCTCCCCCTACACTATCCCATCATTATCCACATGCTTATCCAAGGACTGGTTAAATGCCCCTAATGTGGCTGAGTTAACTACATTGGCAGAAAGGGCGTTCCACGCCCTTACCACTCTGAGTAAAGAACCTGCCTCTGACATCTGTCTTAAATCCCTGGGGACTTCCCTGGGGATGGTAAAAAAGACTTGTATTTATTTACCATTTTTCATCACCTCAGGAAGACTGGGAAAGAGAAAACTCTTTGTACAAAAAGAGGGAATAATGGAACTAAAAGGGATACCTCCTCTAACTATTGCTACATCAAACACCAACAATAAGTGATCTACTGGCACAAGGACACATAACGTAATGGCCATCACTTCCAGATGGATGAGGAATCATTGAGTCTTGGGTAAAGGTGTGCTCCCTCTCCTCCATATTATTTCCCCGCCCTCACAATGAAAATTATTCCTTAAATCACCAACATGCAGTAACGTGGTGACCTGCTTTCAGGTCCTGGGCCTTCAGCTCTGGAATTTCTCCCTACTTGTCTCCCTCACGTTCCTCCTTTAAGATGCTCTTTGCAAGGTGATTGGTCACCTGTCAGCACATCTGTTTGTGTGGCCCAGTGTTAAATTTTATCTGATAATACTCTTGTGAAGCACCTTGGGAAGTTTAACCACGCTACTGCTGTTATCAAAATGAAAGTTATTGTTGTTGATATGGGAATATAGAAATCATTATTCCTTCAGGAAAACTGCGATGAACTGCAGATATTTCATCACTAGCACCATTCTGAGGTCACCTTCATCATACAGAGAGGTTCACAGAGGCAGTTCACTGCCACTCTGAGGGCAATTAGGGATGAGCAATGAATCCAGTGGAACAGCATCCCCCATCAACTGCAGAAAGATCAAGTGAAAATTTAGTTTATATTGGGAATGGATAACAGTTACAAGATAGGGATTTGTGTGTGAAATACAGTGACAGAGCAGTGCCAGTCCACAGGTGATGCTACCTTAAACACTGGGCTTCCTTCGGTTGAGTGCATCTCAATTTAGAATTCCTCATTCCTGATTCTACCGCACCGGCCCTTCAAAATCCACCCTGTCAAAGTCTCACACACTCGCAGTCTCATACAGACACATACATACACACATACACACGCACACACTCTCACATGCACACAACACACACACATATACACACAAATACACACACATACACACTCATACACTTACACACATTACATACACACACTTACACATACACGCATTTACACACACACTGTCACACTCACATACACACATATACAGACTGATAAGGTTACTGCAGGCTGTGTTACACTTGGGGCAGGTGGTGGTCATGGGAAGAGACTGGTGGGGTATTAGCGTGGCAGCTCACTCCTTTCACTGCCCAGATTCTGCTTTTTCCCATGATGGTAAGTCTCAAAGTGACTGATGCTGTCCCGGATGCTCCTCCTCCCCTTAGGATTGTCTTGGGCCCGTGATTCCCAGGTGTCTGTGGGAATGTCGCACATTGTCAGTGAGGCCTTGAGGGTGTCACTGAAGTTTTCCTCTCTCTGTCTGGGGCTCGCCTGCCGTTTCGAAGCTGGGAGCAGAGCACCTGCTCGGGGCCATTTTCTGAAGAAGGGTCTTGGCCCAAAATGTCAGTTTTCCTGCTCCTAAGATGCTGCTTGGCCTGCTGTGTTCTTCCAGCACCACAGCTTGTTATTTCTGGGAGCATGCTGATCTGGGCTTGCAGACCAGTTGTTGCTGGTCGAGGGTGGTCTGTGCTGGGAAGTTGACCTACTCAAGGATGCTGGCGTTGGAGCGCCATTCTTCCCAGCCTGTGCAAGATCACAGGCGTGCGCGCACACGTAGATACACAGGCACAGGCACACACTCTCACAGGCACACACTCTCACAGGCACACACTCTCACAGGCACACACACTCAGAGGCACACACTCTCACAGGCACACACTCTCACCGGCACACACACTCACAGGCACACACACTCACAGGCACACACTCTCACAGACACACACTCTCACAGGCACACACACTCACAGGCACACACACTCACAGGCACACACACTCAGAGGCACACACTCTCACCGGCACACACTCTCACAGGCACAAACACTCACAGACACACACTCTCACAGACACACACTCATGGGCACACACACTCAGAGGCACACACTCTCAGAGGCACACACTCTCACAGGCACACACTCTCACCGGCACATACACTCACAGGCACACACTCTCACAGGCACACACTCTCACAGGCACACACACTCACAGGCACACACACTTACAGGCACACACTCTCACAGACACACACACTCAGAGGCACACACTCTCACAGACACACACTCTCACAGGCACACACACTCACTGGCACACACTCTCACAGACACACACTCTCACCGGCACACACTCACTGGCACACACTCTCAGAGGCACACACACTCACAGACATACACACACACAGGCACACACACTCACACGCACACACACTCACTGGCACACAATCTCACAGGCACACACTCTCAGAGGCACACACATTCACAGGCATACACTCTCACAGGCATACACACACACAGGCACACACACTCACAGGCACACACTCTCACAGACACACACTCACTGGCACACACTCTCACAGGCACACACACTCACAGGCATACACTCTCACAGGCATACACACACACAGGCACACACCCTCACAGGCACACACCCTCACAGGCACACACTGACACACATGAATCTACAAGTCAGGGTCACAGTTTAAAAGTAAGTGAGATTTGGAGAATTTATTTCTCTCAGAGGGTTGTCAATCTTCCTGGGGAGATGGTGAAACAGGCTGTACAAATATTTTTAAGGTACGGTTGAAGAAGTTCTCAGTACACAGGGGGTGAAAGGTTATCACAGGTTGGCTGAAAGCAGAGTTCAGATCACAAGCTGATCAGCCATGATCTTTTGGAATGGTAGAGCAGGCTTGAGGCCTGAATGGCCTACTCCTGATCCTAACTCATTTGTTCATGTGTGCTGAGTCATACAGAACAGCAAGATCCCTGCTTTGTTCCAAAAGGTCTGGTCACAGCTAGGCTGGCATTTTGGAGATCAAGATTCAATCTGGATGTCTGCTTCTTCATTTTTTCCTATTCATTCATGGCAATGTGGGGCCCTGCAAGCCCACTATGTATCTCCCATCCCTAACTGTGCAGGTTAGCACAGGTATGATGGACTGAAAGGCCTCTTCTGGGCTGAACGACTCTACAGTGGTGATGGGTTGGCTTCTTCACAAGCAAGTGGCCACCTCGATTACTTCAGAGTATGGAGTCACACATAGGGCATAGACTGAATAAGGCTGGCAGATTTCCTCCCATAATGAACATTACTGATCCAGGGTATTTTAATAACAATTTGCTAATTATGTGATAAGTGATGAGGAGCCTTAACTTTTGGGAGAGACCGTAAAATCTGGATTGCATCAGCAGAAGGGTGTCTGAAGGAGAAATGTAAAAGTTTTAAAAATTATGAATAATTTTTATTCCAGATTTATTGAATTCACTTAATTCAAATTGCTCTGTTTGCTGTGATGGAAATTAAAGCCACATTTTCTCATCATTGCCCCTTAGGTCTGACTGCTCTGTTACTGTGTCCATTATCTGCTCAGGAGAGACAATCTCAACAACAGGCAAATACAGGGTTGGGCTTTGTTGTGATGCTCCCCATGGCCAAATATCCTACTGAAAAGGTTAGTGGAAGCAGTGCCTAGAGATTGACAGGTCAGATGGACTGAACTGTGGCAAATGGAGTTTAATCCTGAAAAGTATGAGCTGGAGGACTATCAAGGCAATGGAGTACATTTTGATTGGTGGAACCTGAGGAAGTACAAACAATCTGAGGGACCTTGCTGTGTATGTCCATCGGTCGTTGGAGGCAGTAGGACAGGTACCTATGATGGTTAAGAAGGCAAATGGGCTACTTGGCTTTATTAATTAAGGTAATGAGTTCAAGTGCATGGAGGATAGGATGGAGCTGTAGATAATGTAAGTTTAGCCACAGCTGGAGTACTGTGTGCAGTTCTGGTCACCTCTCTATGGGAAGGATGTGATGCATTGGAGGGGGTGCAGAGGAGATTTACCAGGATAACAAGGTGTAGGGCTGGATGATTCACCAGGATGTTGCCTGGGGTGGAGCATTTCAGCAGTGAAGAGACAGCGTGTGTGGGCAAGGCCGTGGGGGTGGGGGGTGGGTGAGATCTGGTTAGGTTGTACAAAGTTCTGAGGAGCATGGACAGGGTACATAGGGAGAAATAAAACTAAAAACTGCAGATGCTGGAAATCTGAAACAAACTAAAACAGAAAGCACTGGAGAAACTCAGCAGGTCTGGCAGCATCTGCGGAGAGTGAGGAACAGAGAGAGAAACATTTTGAGTCCAGTGACCCTTTTTCAGAAATAGATAGGGAGAAACTTTTGCCCTAGTAGGGGTAGTAGGGGTTAGTAACCAAGGGTTTAAGGTAAGGGGCAGGAAGTTTACAGGAGATTTCAGAAACAATTTTTCACCCAGAGGGTTGTGGCTATATGGAGCTGTGTGTCTGAAAGGGTGGTAGAGGGGAGAAGCCTTGAGACACTGAAGAATTATTTAGAAGAACACGTGAAACACCAGAGTGAACAAGACTATGGGCTAAATGCTGGAAAAAGGGTTTAGAATATAAGAAACCCAAAAGAACTGTGGATGCTGTAAATAGGACAGTAAAATTAAAAAAAAGCTCAGCAGGTCTGGCAGCATCTGTGGGTAGAAAGTGGATTTAACTGTTCTGAGGATCCAAAGCGCTAACTCTGATCTCTCTCCACAGCTGCTGCCGGGCCTGCTGAGCTTTTCCAGCAATTTCTGTCTGAGCCTCAGATTAGATGGATATTTGATAATTGGTGAATGACGATAAGCTAACAGGTTTTTTCCTCATACTGTCAAATCTCCAATTAAAGGTCAGCCTTGTTTCAATAGGTGGGTATCTCTGAGTTGGTAATGAAGTCGGGGAGTGTGTGTCCGGAGATACTGTAGTGAAAATTTCTATTGAGAGGGAGATTAGTGCCCAGAGACCTCTAATTTCCCATAAAACAGAGAGCTACAGATGCTGCAAATCTGAAACACACACCAACACACACACACACACACACACACACAGACAGACACACACAGACAAACACATACACTGCAGGTCTGGCAGCATGTTTGGAAAGAGACCAGTGTTAACATCTCCAGTGATTCTTCAGATCCCAGGAACCTGCTGTTATTAGCTATGGCCAGAAATGGATAAATAAGCAGGGGGAGGAATTTTGAAACGGTTTGCTGTGATGTGGAGCCTGAAACAGATGGAAGAAGATTGGGATGGTGTGGATAAATTCCTGGAGGAATGAAAAAAAGAATTGAAGGGAAAGGGGGAAGGTTGGGTGGGGGAGAGGTGCTGTATAATTCCTAGGAGATGGACAAAATGGCCTTCTGCACAGTGAGATTGCAGCATAATGCTGTCAAACACTGATTGGGAGTGAGATTTCCCAGCATGGGCGTGGATGTTGAGCGGGTGGGAGAATGGTGGGGGTTTAGGGAGAGGGTGGTGAGGTGGGAGAGTGGTAAGGTGGGGTGGGAGAGTGGTGATGGGTTGGGGGGAGGGTGGTGGGGGTTTAGGGGGAGGGTGGTGAGGTGGGAGAGTGGTAAGGTGGGGTGGGAGAGTGGTGATGGGTTGGGGGGAGGGTGGTGAGGGTTTAGGGGGAGGGTGGTGAGGTGGGAGAGTGGTAAGGTGGGGTGGGAGAGTGGTGATGGGTTGGGGGGAGGGTGGTGAGGGGAGGCAAGTGGTGAGGGGTTGGGGAGAGGGGTGGAGGGGGGAGAGTGGTGAGGGGGCAGAGTGGTGAGGGGTTGGGGGGCAGTGGTGAGGAGTTGGAGGGAGAGTGGTGATGGGGAGAATGCTGAGGGGTTGGGGGAGAGTGGTGAGTGGTTGGGGGGAGAGTGGTCACGGATTGGGGGTAGTGGGGTGTGGGTTGGGGGGAGAGTGGTGAGGAGTTGGGGGAGAGTGGTGAGGGATTGATGGGAGAGTGGTAGGGGTAGAATGTTGAGGGTTTGCGGGGAGAGTGGTGAGGGGTTGGGGGGAGAGTGGTGTGGGGGCAGGGTGGTGAGGGGTTCGGGGGAAGTGGTGAGGCATTGGCGGGAGAGTGGTGGGGGGAGAATGGTGAGGCTTTGGGGGGAGAGTGGTGAGGGGTTCTGGGGAGATTGGTGAGGGGTTGTGGGGAGAGTGGTGAGGGGAGGTTGGTGAGGGCTTGGGGTGAGAGTGGTGAGGGGTTGGAGGAGAGGGTTGTGGGGGTGTGGGGTCGAGGTTGGGTGGAGAGTGATGAGGGGTTGGGGGGAGATTGGTGAGTTGTTGGGGGGAGTGCGTTGGAGTTTGGGGCCAGAGTGGTGAGTGTTTGGAGGGAGAGTGGTGAGGGGTGGGGGGAGATTGGTGAAGGGTTGTCGGGAGAGTGGTGAGGGTTTGGGAGGAGAGTGGTGAGGCGTTGGGGGGAGATTGGTGAAGGGTTGTGGGGAGAGTGGTGAGGGTTTGGGGGGGAGAGTGGTGAGGGGTTGCAGGGTGTGGGTTGGAGGGAGAGTGGTGAGGGGTTTGGAGGAGATTGGTGAGGGGTTGCAGGGAGTGGGTTGGGGGGAGAGTGGTGAGGGGTTGTGGGAGTGGGATGGGTGTTGTGGAGAGAGTGGTGAGGGTTTGGGGGAGAGGATTGGGTGGGAGTGAGGTGGGGTTGGGGGGAGAGTGTAGTGAGAGTTGGGGGGAGAGTGGTGAGGGGTTAGGGGAGAGCGCTGACAGGTTGGGGGTATGGTGTGGGGGTTGCGGGGGGTAGTGTTGAGGGGGTTGGGGGCAGAGTGTTGAGGGGGTTGGGGAACAGAGGGGTGGGGGTTGGGGGGAGAGTGTTGAGGGGTTTGGGGGGAGAGTGGGGTGGGTGTTGGAGAGATAGTGGGGTGGGGGTTGGGGTAGAGTGTTGAGGGGGTTGGGGGAGAGTTGGGTGGGGGTTGGGCGGAGAGTGTTGAGGAGATCGAGGGGAGAGTGGGGTGGGGGTTGTGGGGAGAGTGTTGAGGGTGTTGGGGGGACAGTGGGTGGGCGTTGGGGGGAGAGTTGGGTGGGGGTTGGGGGAGAGTGGCGTGGGGGTTGGGGGGAGAATGTTCAGGGGGTTGGGGCGAGAGATGGGAGGAGGTGGGGGGAGAGTGTTGAGGGGTTGGGGGGGAGAGTTGGATGGGGGTTTGGGGGAGAGTATTGAGAGGTTTGGGGGGAGAGTTGGGTGGTGGTTGGGGGAGAGTGTTGAGGGGGTTGGGGGGAGAGTGGGGTGGGGGTTCGGGGGAGATTGGGGTGGGGGTTTGGGGGAGAGTGGGATGGTGGCTGGGGGGAGAGTATTGAGGGGGTTCGGGTGGGGGCTGTGGGGAGAGTGGGGTGGGGGTTGGGGGGAGAGCTGGTTGGGGTTTGGGGGGAGAGTGGGGTGGGAGTTTGAGGGGAGAGTGAGGTAGGGGTTGGGGGAGAGTGTGGTGGGGGTTTAGGGGAGAGTGGGGTGTGAGTTTGGGGGGAGAGTGTGGTGGGGGTTTAGGGGAAAGTGGGATGGAAGTTTGGGGTGAGAGTGGGGTGGGGGTTTGGGGGGAGAGTGGGGTGGGGGTTTGAGGGGAGAGTGGGGTGGTGGTTGGGGGAAGAGTGTGGTGGGGGTTTGGGGGAGAGTGGGGTGGGAGTTTGGGATGAGAGTAGGCTGGGGGTTGGGGGGAGAGTGGGGTGGAGGGTTGGGGGCAAGTTGGGTGGAGGTTTGGGGAGAATGTTGAGGGGGTTTGGTGGACAGTGGGGTGGGGGTTTGGGGGAGAGTGTTGAGAGGGTTTGGGGGAGAGTGGGGTGGGGGTTTGGGGGAGAGTGGGGTGGGGGTTTGGGGGGTGAGTGGGGTGGGGGTTTGGGGGAGAGTTGGGTGGGGGTTTGGGGGAGAGTGGGGTGGGGGTTTGGGGGGTGAGTGGGGTGGGGGTTGGGGGGAGAGTTGGGTGGGGGTTTGGGGGAGAGTGGGGTGGGGGTTTGGGGGGTGAGTGGGGTGGGGGTTTGGGGGGTGAGTGGGGTGGGGGTTTGGGGGAGAGTGGGGTGGGGGTTTGGGGGGAGAGTGGGGTGGGGGTTTGGGGGTGAGTGGGGTGGGGGTTTGGGGGAGAGTTGGGTGGGGGTTTGGGGGAGAGTGGGGTGGGGTTTGGGGGAGAGTGGGGTGGGAGTTTGGGGGGTGAGTGGGGTGGGGGTTGGGGGGAGAGTTGGGTGGGGGTTTGGGGGAGAGTGGGGTGGGGGTTTGGGGGGTGAGTGGGGTGGGGGTTTGGGGGTGAGTGGGGTGGGGGTTTGGGGGAGAGTTGGGTGGGGGTTTGGGGGAGAGTGGGGTGGGAGTTTGGGGGGTGAGTGGGGTGGGGGTTTGGGGGTGAGTGGGGTGGGGGTTTGGGGGGAGAGTTGGGTGGGGGTTTGGGGGAGAGTTGGGTGGGGGTTTGGGGGAGAGTGGGGTGGGGGTTTGGGGGTGAGTGGGGTGGGGGTTTGGGGGGAGAGTTGGGTGGGGGTTTGGGGGAGAGTTGGGTGGGGGTTTGGGGGAGAGTGGGGTGGGGGTTTGGGGGGAGAGTTGGGTGGGGGTTTGGGGGAGAGTGGGGTGGGGGTTTGGGGGTGAGTGGGGTGGGGGTTTGGGGGGAGAGTTGGGTGGGGGTTTGGGGGGAGAGTTGGGTGGGGGTTTGGGGGAGAGTGGGGTGGGGGTTTGGGGGGAGAGTTGGGTGGGGGTTTGGGGGAGAGTGGGGTGGGGGTTTGGGGGGAGAGTTGGGTGGGGGTTTTGGGGGAGAGTGGGGTGGGGGTTTGGGGGGAGAGTTGGGTGGGGGTTTTGGGGGAGAGTGGGGTGGGGGTTTGGGGGGAGAGTTGGGTGGGGGTTTTGGGGGAGAGTGGGGTGGGGGTTTGGGGGGAGAGTTGGGTGGGGGTTTTGGGGGAGAGTGGGGTGGGGGTAGATCTGAAGGGGTTAAAGGTTTCCTCCCCCCCCCCGCCCCCGCCCGTGTGCCCGGGCTGCGCAAGTGCAGTTTTCCTGGGAATGAATGGGCGGGTGGAGGCGGCGCTCGGAGCTTCCTGAGCCCGGGTTCATTGTCTCCAGCTCGGCTTTGGGCAGACCGAGAGGGCGGAGGAAACACCCCCCCTCCAGCGGGGGGGGTGCCGGTGCACAGTGCACAGTATGATCCCAGGGAATCCCCGCTGGAGGCGGGCGGCGAGCTGAGATGGTGCAGAAACCGAAGAGGAACGGGGAGGGTGGCGCTGGCCCCGGGGAGAAGAGGCTCAGGGTGGGATTCGTGGGCATCGATGGAGGCCCCGAGGCTGCGATCGGAGCCGGGGCGGATTCCTCCTGTACCCGGGACGGAGCTCTGCTCATCGCCGGCTCGGAGGGGACCAAAAGGGGCAGCATCCTGGGCAAACCCCGCACCGGGGGAGGCAAGCGCCCCAAAAGGAACGCGTTTTACAGAAAGCTGCAGAACTTCATGTACAATGTCCTGGAGAGACCCCGAGGATGGGCTTTCATCTACCACGCTTATGTGTAAGTGAGGGGCTGGGGCTGAATAAATCCCTCTCTCTCTGTCGCAGTCTGAGGGTTTCCGCACACACACTGGGCTTTTGATCATCGGCAACAGTGACTGAGCCGGGAATTTCATCAGCTGCTGCATTATTTACTGTTTCACCCCATGATTTTATTGTTTTAATCATATTCCTGTCTGTCCCTGTCCGTGCCGATCTCTTGCTGCAACATGGCATGGTTCCTTCTCCCCGCTTCCTCAGCGTCGTTGGAGCAGCCTGACTGCAAACTGGAGGAATCAGCAAAAAAAATGCTCTGGATCGATCAGAGAGAGAGAGAGAAACTGACACGGAGTGAGAGAGAGAGAGAGAAACTGACACGGAGTGAGAGAGAGAGAGAGAAACTGACACGGAGTGAGAGAGAGAGAGAGAGAAACTGACACGGAGTGAGAGAGAGAGAGAGAAACTGACACGGAGTGAGAGAGAGAGAGAAACTGACACGGAGTGAGAGAGAGAGAAACTGACACGGAGTGAGAGAGAGAGAGAAACTGACACGGAGTGAGAGAGAGAGAGAAACTGACACGGAGTGAGAGAGAGAGAAACTGACACGGAGTGAGAGAGAGAGAAACTGACACGGAGTGTGAGAGAGAGAAACTGACACGGAGTGAGAGAGAGAGAAACTGACACGGAGAGAGAGAGAGAAACTGACACGGAGTGTGAGAGAGAGAAACTGACACGGAGTGTGAGAGAGAGAAACTGACACGGAGTGTGAGAGAGAGAAACTGACACGGAGTGTGAGAGAGAGAAACTGACACGGAGTGAGAGAGAGAGAGAGAGAAACTGACACGGAGTGAGAGAGAGAAACACACGGAGAGAGAAAGTAACTGACACGGAGAGCGAGAGAGAGAAACTGACACGGAGAGCGAGAGAGAAACTGACACGGAGAGAGAGAAACACAGAGAGAGAGAGAGAGAGAGAGAAAGAGAGAAACTGACCGAGAAACTGACAGAGAAAAACAGAAAAAGAAATTGACAGTCACAAAGTGACAGATAAACTGACACGGGGTGGGGGGGGGGGGGAAGCATGACGGACAACAAGGAAGAGAAATTGACAGAGAGAGAGAGAGATTGACACGGAAAGAAACAAAGAGAAAGGGAGACACTGACAGAGAGAGAAAGACTGATAAAGAGAGAGAGAGAGAAACTGACAGAGGAAGCAGGCACTGTGTGAAACAGACACAGAGGAAGCAGGAGAGAATGTAAAATAGGGGAGAGAGGGATAGAGAAACAGAGTGTGAAACAGACACAGAGAAAAGGACAGAGAAAGTGAATGAGCTGTAGATCAGGGCAGAGTAAGGGGGTGATCACAATTTACATGCCTAGCTGCCAGTCAACATTTAGCATCTTCCAAAGATTTTAATTTAAATGTAATTTTTTAAGTTCAGACAGTCAATCAAGTGTTTGACAATGGGGTTTGAGTCACATTTGGCAGATTTATGATGTCGGTGGGTTTTCATTATGTCTGTTAACATTTTATTCTCAATGCACTGAGCTCAAGAGGAAATTGTAGTATTTATTTGTGGTTATCTGTCTTGGTAGATTTTTGGTGTACATTATTGGAATATGGAAAGACAAAACAAATAAATATTTAGAATGCAAATAACATATGTAAACACTTGTTGTAATGATGTAGTTACAGGCCGTGACCCCTAGTTGATGCTGTGCTGTTACTCCATGAAAGCTTGCTATTTTGTAACATACAAAGAGGATTTGTAAATCAAAGATGGAACCTTGCATTTTATTTGAAGGGCTGACCGACCAAATGGAGAGGGGAATGTCTGTGAATGTTTTTTATTCACTTATGGAATGTGGACATCGCTGGCTGGGCTCAGCGTTTATTGCCCATCCTTAGCTATACCTGGAGAAGGTGGGGGTGAACTGCCTTCTTGAACCGTTCCAGTCCATGAGCTATGGGTAGGCCCACAATGCCCTTAGGGAGAGAATTCCAGGATTTTGACCTGACATGTTATTTACAGAGAACATATTTGCTCAAGTTCCTCCTGAAAAAAAATTGTTACCTGAAGTTAAAATTAGTTGAAGAGTTGAAGACAAATTGTTGGCTTGGTTAGAACATCAACTGAACGGTAGGAGACTGTGAGTAGGGATGGTGTGTGGCTGCTGGAATCAGTAGAATGTGATCCACAAGGATCTGTTTGGAGCCTCAACCACTCACTATAACACTAACAGCCCAGATGATGGGATTACAGAAACATTGTGGTGTTGTAATTGGAAGCATAAAGTTATTAAAAGATAGAATAGATTGGGTGAATGTGCATGATGTGGCAAATGGAATTCAATGTAAAATGGCTAAAAGTAAATTTACCATAGGCCTGCTGCCACAATAGAGAGAGGGAGAGAGAGGGGGGAGAGAGAGAGAGAGAGAGAGAGAGATGACTGGGAGATAGTAAGAACTGCCGATGCTGAAGTCAGAGATAACACAGTGTGGAGTTGGAGGAACACAGCAGGCCGGGCAGCATCAGAGGAGCAGGAAAGCTGACTTTCCAGTTTAGGACCCTTCCTTCTGATGACTGGGGGTAGTTTAACCTGAAGATCACCACAGTGGTAGTAGATTCGCCAACTTTAAGTACATGTAAGTCGTCACTGGATAAGCATATGGACGTACATGGAACAGTGTAGGTTAGATGGGCTTCAGATCGGTATGACAGGTCGGCACAACATTGAGGGCTGAAGGGCCTGTACTGTGCTGTAATGTTCTATGTTCTATCTCAGGTGAGGCGAGGACGGTGAGAAGGAGAGTCTTTCATGGTAACCTCAGCCAGTGATGGGAATTCGACATATACTGTTGGTGTCGCTCTGGAGCAGAGACCAGCCATCCAGCCAACTGAGCTAACTGACCCTACTTTTACATTAGATTAGATTAGATTCCCTACAGTGTGGAAACAGGCCCTTCGGCCCACAAGTCCACACCGCCCCTTGGAGCATCCCACTCAGACCCATCCCCCTATAACCCACACACCCCTGAACACTACGGGCAATTTAGCATGGCCAATCCACCTGCATATCCTTGGACTGCGGGAGGAAACTGGAGCACCCGGAGGAAACCCACACAGACACGGGGAGAATGTGCAAACTCCACACAGACAGTTACCCAAGGCTGGAATCGAACCCGGGTGCCTGGCGCTGTGAGGTTGCAGAAGTCATCCCCATTGGACCTGAGAAAGCTTGAGCAGCTAAACTCAAAATAGTGAAGTGCTAGAAACCGTGGAAGGCCAGGGTGCCTCGTGAGTGCAGGTACATAGAAAGAAAAATACACAAACAGATCTGGAGATCACAAAGGCTAATGGACTGCTTACCTTTGTATCTAGAGAATTGGGTCACAAGGGGACAAAAGCGAGATATGTTGAGTTTCTCCAGGAACTTATCATTTTAATTTTGAATGATACAAAGTCATGATTAGACCACAATTGAAGCATCTTTAGCAAATCTGAGCATGATATCTTAGGAAAAATATATTAGTTTTGGAGGGAGTACACTGTGTCTTTACCATAAGAATATTTGGAGTTCAAGTGTTAAATTACTACAAGCAAAGGGTTTACATTCCATTGTTTTAGATAGTTAATTAATGGGTCATATCGAGTTTTGAGAAGATTTGTAGCTCAGGTTGAGGTTCTGGATGTGAGTTTGCTCGCTGAGCTGGAAGGTTAGTTTTCAGATGTTTGTCACCATTCTAGGTTACATCATCAGTGAGCCTCCGATGAAGCGCTGGTGTTACGTCCTGCTTTCTATTTATCTGGTTATGTTTCCTTGGGTTGGTGATGTCATTTCCTGTTCTTTTTCTCAGGGGATGGTAGATTGGCTCCAAGTCAATGTGTTTGTTGATGGAGTTCCGGTTGGAATGCCATGCTTCTAGGAATTCTCGTGCGTGTCTCTGTTTGGCTTGTCCTAGGATGGATGTGTTGTCCCAATCAAAGTGGTGTCCTTCCTCATCCGTATGTAAGGATACGAGTGATAGTGGGTCATGTCGTTTTGTGGCTAGTTGATGTTCATGTATTCTGGTGGCTAGCTTTCTGCCAGTTTGTCCAATGTAGTGTTTGTCACAGTTCTTGCAAGGTATTTTGTAGATGACGTTTGTTTTATTTGTTGTCTGTATAGGGTCTTTTAAGTTCATTAGCTGCTGTTTTAGTATGTTGGTGGGCTTGTGGGCTACCCTGATGCCAAGGGGTCCGAGTAGTCTGGCAGTCATTTCGGAAATGTCTTTGATGTAGGGGAGAGTGGTTATGGTTTCTGAGCCCGTTTTGTCTGTTTGTCTGGGTTTGTTGCTGAGAAATCGGCGGACTGTGTTCATAGGGTACCCATTCTTTTTGAATACGCTGTATGGGTGATTTTCCTCTGCTCTGCATAGTTCCTCTGTGCTGCAGTGTGTGGTGGCTCGTTGGAATAATGTTCTAATGCAGCTTCGTTTGTGGGTGTTGGGATGGTTGCTCCTGTATTTCAGTATTTGGTCCGTATGTGTTGTTTTCCTGTAGACGCTGGTTTGAAGTTCCCCATTGGCTGTTCGCTCTACTGTGACGTCTAGGAATGGCATTTTGTTGTTGTTTTCCTCCTCTTTTGTGAATGTTATGCCAGTAAAGGGTATTATTGTTGGTCTTGAAGGTTTCCTCGAATTTGTTTTGTTTAGTGATGACAAAGGTGTCATCCACGTAGTGGACCCAAAGTTTGGGTTGGGTGATTGGCAGAGCTGTTTGTTCGAGTCTCTGCATTACTGCCTCTGCTAAGAACCCTGATATCGGAGATCCCATGGGTGTACCGTTGGTTTGTCTGTAGGTTTTGTTATTGAAAATGAAGTGGGTGGTGAGGCATAGGCCCACTAGCTTGATGATGTTGTCCTTGCTGATGAGGTTGGTGGTGTCTGGTGTGTGTGTCTTCTCTTCTTCTAATAGTGTAGTCAGTGTTTCTTTGGCCAGGTTGATGTTGATGGATGTGAACAGGGCTGTTACGTCAAAGGAGACCATTACTTCATCCTCTTCTATATTGGTGTCTTTGATGATATTCAGGAATTCTTGGGTGGTGACAAGCGTCTACAGGAAAGCAACACATACGGACCAAATACTGAACTACATGAGCAACCATCCCAACACCCACAAATGAAGCTGCATTAGAACATTATTCCAACGATCCACCACACACTGCAGCACAAAGGAACTACGCAGAGCAGAGGAAAATCACCCATACAGCGTATTCAAAAAGAATGGGTACCCTATGAACACAGTCCGCCGATTCCTCAGCAATAAACCCAAACTAACAGACAAAACAGGCTCAGAAACCATAACCACTCTCCCCTACATCAAAGACATTTCCGAAGTGACTGCCAGACTACTCGCACCTCTTGGCATCAGGGTAGCCCACAAACACACCAACACACTAAAACAGCAGCTAATGAACTTAAAAGACCCTATACAGACAACAAATAAAACGAACGTCATCTACAAAATACCTTGCAAGAACTGTGACAAACACTACATTGGACAAACAGGCAGAAAGCTAGCCACCAGGATACATGAACATCAACTAGCCACAAAACGACATGACACACTATCACTCGTATCCTTACATACGATGAGGAAGGACACCACTTTGATTGGGACAACACATCCATCCTAGGACAAGCCAAACAGAGACATGCACGAGAATTCCTAGGAGCATGGCATTCCAACCGGAACTCCATCAACAAACACATTGATTTGGAGCCAATCTACCACCCCCTGAGAAAAAGAACAGGAAATGACATCACCAACCCAAGGAAACCTAACCAGATAAATAGAAAGTGGGACATAACACCAGCGCTTCGTCGGAGGCTCACTGATGATGTTACCTAGAATGGTGATGAAACGTCTGAAAACTAACCTTCCAGCTCAGCGAGCAAACTCACATCCAGAATGGGTCATATCATTGAACTGGTGTTAAGGGGAGCAGATAGTTTCTGTCTATCTACATGTTTGTTGGTTGGAGAATCTGGAACTAAGCACGTTTGTAGATATTCCAACCACATCTGTCAATATGCAAAGGATGGTAGAATGCAATAATTGTAGTTGATGCTGGATTAATTGTTAATCTAACAATTTCAGATCTATTTTTGTCCATTAGAGGTATGATAGGATATGGGGGGAAAGGTAAGAACGTGGAGTTAGGTCAGAGATCAGCAGAGTTCTCGTCAAATGGTAGAACAGGCTTGAGGGCTGAATGGCCTCCTTTTCCTTTACATTTTATGGACAAAAACTTTGGTTTATGGTTCCAATGATCATTTTATTGCTGACTTAAATATCTCTGAGCAGATTCTCATCGGTTCTTTTGAGTTTCAGCTCATCAATACACTGCCAATGAATTGTGTAAATGATTTTTGGTTCTTCAGTACTTTGGAGTCAATGAGGAATATTTGTCCCTGATTGCAATTGTCTCTGAACAAGTCAAAATATCCTTTGAGTGAATAATTCCCACCCATTGAATAGTGCCAGAGGAGGTCCAAGTGCATTTTAAGCTGGTTAAGTAGTGAAATGTTGTGTTTCTATTTGTGGAAAGATAGAATTGGTTAGTTTGTCTGTTTTTAATCTGTAAAAGATTATTAACCATTGATTGGTAGTGTGCTAAGGGGTAATTCCATATGACTGTTAGATTTCTCAAGTAGATTTTATTTGCCACCACCTGCAAGGTGCTTACTTACAGAGATAATGGGAACTGCAGATGCTGGAGAATCCAAGAGCTGGATGACCACAGCAGGCCAAGCAGCATCTCAGGAGCACAGGGATTGTGTCAAATGTTGTCGAGTTTAATGGAGATTTCTGTGTGGAGGTAGGATAAGGCTGGAGTTATGTGGTGGACCATTATACTAATGAAAACCTTACTGCACAGTACACCAATGTTATGGCATTGATCCTTTGAAAGAGTGACTTAATTAGTTCCTCTTCCCTGCTGTTTCCCAATTATCTTGCAATTTTTCTGCATTTGAATTATTTTTCTGGTTCCTTGCAGAAAGCTAATTTTCTTTTTCCAGTGCCCTTTCAGGAAGTCCATCCTAAACTATAGTTCAGGAAGAATGTGATCTGGACTCTAAATTGCTGAGATTAAGAATTATACTGTTTCAGCTTGGAGTTCTGAAACCAACATGATTAAAATATTGAGTGTTGAGTTATTATCTGGTTACTAATTGTGGGAGCTTGCTGTGCACAATTTGACTGCTGGATTTCCTACATTACAGCGCATCATTGGCTGTGAAGTGGTTTGGGATGGTCCTAAGGTTGTGAAAGGTACTTTAGAAATGGAAGGAGCAAATTACTGCAGATGCTAGAATCTGCACTGGAAATCACAGCGGGTCAGACAGCAGCCATGGAAAGAGAGCAAGCTAACTTTTTGAGTCTAGATGTCTCCTCAGTAGAGTAACATGAAGTATGGAAAAGGCAGCATTAATGCAATTATTGCAGGATGGACTGCTGGGGGAGAAAGGATGCTGACAGTGCAGATTAAGTGAGTAGAATGCGAGAATGGCAGGACAATGATGTGTCTAGCTGCCAGAAAGAACAGACAGCCCTCATTGGTGTAGGGGGGAAGGGGAGAAAAGACATGATGACAGAGAATGCAACAAGTAAAGCTAAAGGGAAGGGAAGACATGGGAGTGAGTTCACAATTTGAAGGTGTAAAGTGCCTAGCCTGAAGATGAGACGTTGTTCCTCCAATTTGCGCTGTGATTCACTGGAACACTGTGGCGTGTCGAGGGCACAGGCATGGAGCATGCGAGCAGGACGCTGTGTTAAAATGCCCAGCTACGGGAACATCAGGGTCATGCTTGCATATGGACCAGAGGTGTTCTGCAAAACGGTCACCCAGGCTGTTTATACTTTCTCCAGTGTAGACAATGTAGGCCACATTGAGTGCAGCGTATACAATACAATAAGATTGGAGAAGGTACAGGTGAAATGCTGCTTCACCTGGAAAGGCTGTTTAGGCCCTTGGATGGTGAGCAGGGAGGAAGTGAGAGGGCAGGTGTTGCACCTTCTGCAGTTACATGGGAAGGTGCCTTTGGAAGGGAGGGTTGTGTTGATGGATGTGGAATGGACTAGGGTGTACCGGAAGAAACAGTCCCTGCGAAATGCAGTCGGGGGACTGAGGGGAAGATGTGTTTGGTGGTGGCATTTTCCTGGAGTTGTCTGAAATGGTGGCGATGATCCTTTGAATGTGGAGGCTGGTGGGATGAAAAGTGAGTACAAAAGGAATGCATCACACTGTTGAGAGTGATGGAAAGGGGCAAGGATGGAAGCATGGGTGATGGGGTTTTAACCACAGAGGACTGAGTCGAGGGTTAACAGGAAGAGTGTTCAGGAATTCTGGTGAAACCCACGTGATTAGTTGAGATTGATACACGAATGCGGAAGTCAAAGTGACAGTATTTTTTGCTAAAAACAAAAGGTATCCTAATCATTACTATAGAAAAGGCACTGAGCACGAGAGTGATTATACCATTACAATCAATAACCAATGCTAGGTAGTGAATATTGTCAGAATTACTGTACAGTTCTATTATCAATGATGCTGTTAATCTGCTGAGAATCACTGTCAGCAAAGAGGATTTGGCATTATATATAAAAACTCTGCCTGGCAGACTGGAGTGTGCATGGCTCTCAGTAAATTACATCCTGGAACAAATTTAAGGCTCTAACCTTATTTTCAGATGATGGTTATTCTTTATCAGAGGATCAAACAACACAGTAAGGGATTGAGCCTCTATCAGAGCTATCCAATTAGTCCCACTCCCTCTGCACTATCTCCAGTTCTGCAAACATTTCATTTCTTAGGATTTGCCCAGTCCTTTTTTTGATGGTTATTATTGAATCTGCTTCCACTGTTCTCTGAGGTCCAGCATTTCACATCACAGCTTTCTGCATGCAATAATCTATGTCACCTTCCTGGCTTTTTGGCCATAGATCTGCATTTTGTGGTAACCCTTCGGCCACTTTTTATCCTTTCAGTCAAAATACTTATCATCTTAAATGCCTCCTGAAATGTACACTTACCTTTTTTTTTTACTGTGCAGAGAACAATCTTGTCTTCTGTAGCCTAAGGCAGTGGTGTAATACCAATGTCCCTGGGATAGTCATTCAGACCCCTGCTTAATGTTCTGGGGACGTGGGTTTGAATCCCACCAAGATAGATAAAATTTGAATCCAATAAATGGCGATCAATTTTTGTTTAACAACCCATCGGGCTCACTAATGTTCTTTAGGGAAGGAAATCTGCTGCCCTCAACTGGTCTGGACTACATGTGACTCCGGGCCACAGCGATGTGGCTGACTCTTAACTTCTGAAGAAGGGTCTAGGCCCCAAATGTCAGCCTTCCTGCTCCCCTGATGCTGCTTGGCCTGCTGCATTCATCCAGCTCTACACTCTGATATCTCTGATTCTTAACTGCCCTTTGGGATAGGTCATAAACGCTGGCCCTGCCACTAACGCCCACACCCCATGAGTGAAAACAAAAAGCATAACTGAAAGCTTTAATTCCAAATTTAGCAGCATGTTTACAACCCAGAATCAGGCTATTGAGCCTGACAGCACTCTACCAGTGTTTACGTTCCACTCAAGGTCCCTTGCTTTATCTCCAGCATTGCCATGCAGAGCTTCTCCTGAGGTGATCATCCATTCAACTTTGAACATTGCTGTGAAGCCCGGGGTGAGGACTGAGAGTTGAGCAGTGAGGGTGAGGGAAGCTGGGAGGGTGTTCAGTGCAGTGGTCATAGTTGCTTCACAATGTGGTGTCGTAAGGTGTGAATGTGGGACCCAACTGGGATCTCAACGCGCACTTTAGAAAGCCCTGACCTCAGTTCATTAATGCTTCCTTTTTATGGCTTTATCCTTCTTGTGGCTACCCAATCTCCGCTGACATGTGCCTCATGTATCCCTCATCCATGCCCCACCTCGGTGACGGTGAATAATATTTTAAAACCACCGTCTCAGTAAAGAAGCTTCTTTTAATTTCCTGCTGGATTCTTTTTTGAGGATTATATCCTTGTGTTACATTCCAAGAAGGACCAGGTGAAACAACAGGAGATTTATTAAGGACGTACTCACTGCAACCAGCAACTATTTCTCTCCCTGTCACATGATCAGACTCTTAAAGTGACAGTCCACCAGACTTGCCCAAATACACAACATAACGGTGCCTAGTTCTGGTCTTGTCCAGAATTGTAGATCATCTTCTCCACATTGACTCTACTAAATCTCTATTAAGTCATCTCATTCTTTCTTTTTATCAAATGTATCCACAGTGGGGATCATTCTAATGAATAAACACCAAAAGAACTGTAGATGCTGTAAATCAGGAACAAAAACAAAGTTGCTGGAAAAGCTCAGCAGGTCTGGCAGCATCTGTGAAGGAGAAAACAGAACTGAGGAAGGGTCACCGGACCCGAAACGTTAACTCTGTTTTCTCTGTCACAGATGCTGCCAGAGTTTTCTAGCAATTTGTTTTTGTTCATTCTAATGAATCTTCAGCTTTGGTGCTTCTATACTTTTTTATAAGTTAGAGTCTAGGGATGCTCACTCTTCACTGCTCACTGCACTCCAAAAGCAGTTTAACCAAAGTTCTCTCTTTTTCGCTTCTATCCCCAAAGAACTGAATCCCAATGTTTTCTTCATAAAAACTGAAAGAATTGCAGATGCTGTAAATCAAAAAGAAAAACAGAAATAACAAATCTGAGGAAGGGTCACTCGATGCGAAACGTTAGCTCTGATTTCTGTGCACAGATGCTGCCAGACCTGCTGAGCTTTCCCAGCAATTTCTGCTTTTGTTCCCAATGTTTTCTTCCTCCTTTTTAAGCTGCATTGCTACTTCCAGTGATTTGTGTGTTTACATACAGCTCCTTCTGCTCCTCGATCATATTTAGACTTTTAAATGGAGGAATTGCTCTCCTGCTCCTCTTCCAAACAAAATATAACAGCTCATTCATATCAAGTGAGAAAGAAAGGAAAGTTTTTTGCAGATCTTTGGGTGAGGGTGGGGAAGAGGGTTGTGGAATTAATACAACAATTTTGGTTGCTGACTGTTCTATCAGAATGGTCTACACACATTGCCTGACCTGCTGAATCTCCTGTCCCTGATTTGGATTTCTCAATATTTGGCTCTTACACCCTTATTGAAGCTTAATTAAGAATATAGGGAAGCAAGAGTAGACCACTCAGCCCATTGGGGCAGCTATGCTATCCCATACAGTCATAACTGACTTTCAGCATCAATTTCATTTTCCAACACGCTCCTCGTCTCTTGATTTATGGAGGGACCAACAATTTAGTGACTCCAGCCTTAATGATGTTCAATGATGACACATCTACAGCTGTCTATAGTAAAAAATTCCAAAGATTCACAACCTCCAGTCTGAAATGATCCGCCTCTCATCTTGAAGTGGTGCCCCTTGTTTTAGATTTCCCAGCTGGAAGGAAACCACATGTCAATCACGTTGCCATTCATGCATCCCTCTGCACGAGGCGGAGGCGATGGCCTGGTGGTATTATCACTCGACTGTTGATCCGGGACCCAAAAAACATGATGGGGATCTGGGTTCAAAACCTACCTGGCAGACGGTGGAATTAGAATGCAATAAAATATCTGGAATTAAGAATTGAATGATGACCATGAATCCATTGTTGATTGTTAGGAGCCCCCGCCCCGGCTCACTCATGCCCTTTAGGGAAGGAACCTGCCATCCTTACCGGTCTGGCCTACATGTGACTCCAGACCCACAGCAATGTGGTTGAATCTGAATTGCGCTCTGGGCAATTAGGGATGGACAATAAATGCAGTCTAGCCAGCGATGTCCTCACCTCATTAAAAAAAAGTTTAAAAAAGTCATGTACTTCCCAGCCAATTTAGTACAACTTATAACAATTGAAATTGCTCTTCCAATTTCTTAGTCAAAATCTTTTAAGTAAACTGTGAACAACGGTTGGTCCTAGCAGTGATCCTCATGGATCACACTATTCATCTGGAATGATGTGTAATCGAAGCTAACCTTTGTCTGATGTTTTGGGATACAGGTCTACCACATCCCAACCAATAACTGCTGTGTTTGTTATTTACACCGAGTCTGTAATACACTGGCACTGAGTCCAGAGGCTAAGTACAGCTTTTTGTTGGAGACAGAAAAACTGCAGATGCTGGAATCCAAGGTAGACAAACAGGAGGCTGGAAGAGCACAGCGAAGACTGAAGAATGATAATACCAGGCAGCATCTGGGGGAAAAGTCAACGTTCCAGGTATTATCGTTCTTTAGTCTTCGCTGTGTTCTTCCAGCCTCCTGTTTGTCTACGTACAGCATTTTCTGGTGGGGTTATCCAGTCTAATATTCGATGTTGATTCAGGGGTATGGGCTTTGTTGATAAGGTCAACATTCATGGGGCAGTTGCTGTGCAGATAATGTGAGAAGTGAGCTTTGTGGAGATTCCTTGTAAGTTCCTGGATGTTGGTGTTGAGGGTACGCCTCCATTGTCAGGTCTTTAGTGTTAAATCAAGGGACATGGTGTCAGGGAGAGGGGAGAGGGGCTCCTTTTGAAAACCACACTCAGTCCTTCCTGTCACTTCCTCCTTTCCTTACTGAATCCCCTACAGTGTAGAAACAGGCCATTCAGCCCAACAAGTTCATACTGCCTCTCTGAAGAGCATCTGACCCAGAATCACCCTCCTATCCCATCCTGTGACCCTGCATTTAAATGGCTAACCCACCAACCCTACACACTCTGGGAAATTTGATATAGTCAGCCCACCTAACCTGCACATCTTTGGACTGTGGGAGGAAACCCAGGCAGACACGGGGAGAATGTGCAAATTCTATGCAGACAGTCGCCTGAGACTGGAATCGAACCCAGGTCCCTGGCGCTGTGAGGCTGCAGTGCTAATCACTGAGCCACCGTGCCACCCCAACGCACACACCCCTTTCACTCTAGGCCAGTGACCCTCCTCCAACTCCCAGTGGCCTGTGATCTGGGCCTCTGATTGGTGTATTGCCAGGAAGTCATGACCGGTTGCTGCTAGCCTTGGATTGGGTGCAATTTGCCAATCAGAAAATGATTACCCTGGTCCTCAGGAAATTCAGGAAAACTGCTGATCAGTCAGAGGATGGAAACACTTCAACACCAGAGTCCTTCGAAGTGTGAGCCCAAGAGCTAAGCACCTAAGTGGAGACTGACACACCAGGTACACCAGGGACTTCACCTCCTATCAGCCTGCCATGAGGGACCTTGCCAAAGCCTTACTAAAGCCCAAGTAGACAACATCTACCACCTATTTCTCATCAATCATCTTTGTCACTCCTTCAAAAATCTCAATCAGGAGTTTAAAAGCATAGAGAAAGCTTTACTCTGTGTGTAACCTTGTGTTGTATCTGTTTTCAGAGTGTTTTGATGAGAAAAATGTCAAGTGAGCTTTACTTCATACCTAACTCTTCCCTGCACTTGTCGTGGGTGTATTTGATGGGACAATGTCAAGGGAGCTCTACTTTCAGCTGAAATGAATAGAGAAAGATCTACTCTGTGTCTAACATTGTGCTGTCCATGTCCTGGGAGCATTTTACAAGTTGAAAGGTTATCACATTGAGGTGTTTAATACAATAGAGAAATTGTTTGAGCAAAGAAACCATTTCTTCTGGCCAGCCAGTCCTGTGATAGTGAACATACTTTTAAACTGAACCTGGACGGTCAGGATTGAACATAGAACATTACAGCACAGTACAGGCCCTTCGGCCCTCAATGTTGTGCCAACCTGTGAAACCAACCTGAAGCCCATCTAATCTACACAATTCCATTATCATCCATCTGTTTATCCAGTGACCATTTAAATGCCCTTAAAGTTGTCGAGTCTACTACTGTTGCAGGCAGGGCATTCCACACCCTTACTACTTTCTGAGTAAAGAACCTATCTCTGACTTCTGTCCTATATCTTTCACCCCTCAATTTAAAGCTATGCCTCCTTGTGCTAACCATCACCACCCGAAGCAAAAGGCTCTCACTGCCCACCATATCTAATCCTCTGATCATCTTGTATGTCTCTATTAAGTCATCAGATTGACATCGGGAAGTGTTGTTTTACAGGCTGTAGAGAGGAAGTCCTCACGTTCTCTCTCTATTTTGAAACAGTTGGTGGTGAGGGGCACTGGGGCTTTCAGGATTGAGACCTTTTGGCTTTTGTTACCAAGGGGATTGATGGATATGCAATAAATGTGGGCAAATAAGGTTCAAATGCAGGTCCGCTGTGATCAAATGGAATGGTAGGATGGAGGAAAAGCCTGGAGATTTAAATGACATCTTCCTGTTCCTATATTCTTATAGATGTGCTCAATCCAGTCCTTATTTCGGTTTGAACTATCTGCGAGTGCTGACCTCTTCTGATTGGGAAGTGATAAACTGCAAATGGCTAATCGATTCCGTTGCAGGTTTTTGCACTCCTTCAACTGCAGTGACCAAAACAATTGGTCGAATTAACCTTTGTTTTCCATCGGTGAGTTTACTGGATCCTTACAGTTGCTAATTACAGTCCAGGCTACTGGCACACACACACAACATGAATGAGCTTCCTCTTGTTCACCTATCATCTGGCTCTTTGAGGCAATGAGCCTGGAGATGTTAATTAACTACATTCTCCATCTCCAGAACATTTTAAAGTGGCCATTATTCTACCCTAAGAATTAACTCTTTCTCTCCCCACTACTGCTGCTAACAGGTTAGTCTAACAGAGATAGTAGGAACTGCTGATGCTGGAGAATCTGAGATAACATGGTGTGGAGCTGGATGAACACAGCAGGCCAAGCAGCATCAGACGAGCCAGAAAGCTTGGCATTTCGGGTCGGGACCCTTCTTTCTGAAGAAGGGTCCCGACCCAAAACGTCAAGGTTAGTCTAACAGATTTGTTTGAGATCACAAGCTTCCAGAAATCTCAAATAAACCTGTTGGACTCTAACCTGGTGTTGTGTGTGACTTCTGACTTTATCAGCCCCAGTCCAACACCAGCACCTCCACAATGTGTTTTTATTCCAGATTTCCGACACTGTCAGTATTTTGTTTTTATTTGATCATTCTCAATCAGTGGACTGAGCCTTAACAGTGTGTAATGATGTAACATGAATTGGCAGCAGCTTTTATATCATTTAATTATTTTCCTAACTCATCCACACATTTGTCAGCTATTGATTACAGCACACTGTGTCATCATCCACCTTACACTGGTGCAAAGTTTGCTATACATTTCCTATCATGCATCAAGTTTTGTTGCCTTCCACTTTTCCTCGCTGGTCTAGCTTGGCTTCTCTGTTGGCCGGACAGCTGGCTTGCGGTGCACAGTGACATCAGTAGTTCAATTCCCATGCTGGCTGAGATTATCTCTCCCCTTCTCAGTCTCTCCTGTTGCCTAGGCATAGTGACCCTCTGGTTAAACCGCTACCTCTAATGAAAGAACAGCCCTGAGCTCTCGCAGGACTATGGGTGACTTTACCTTGGCTCCCCATCTAGCAACACCTCAGTTTTGAAATTCTTATACTCATTTTCAAATCCTTCCATGGTGCCCTTCCTTCCAACTTTAGTAATTTCCTCATCCCTACAATCCTCTAAAATATTATTATTTCACAGGATGTGTGTGTAACTGGCTGGGCCAACAGTATTGCTGGCACCTAGTTACCCTTGAGAAGGTGGAGGTGAGCTGCCTTCTCAGACTGCTGCAGTCTGTGTGCTGCTAACGATGCTGTCAGGGTGAGAATTCCAGGATTTTGACCCAGTGATACTGAAAGAACGGCGATGCATTTCCAAGTCAAGATGGTGAGCGGCTTGGATGGGAACTTGGTGGTGTTCCCATGTATCTGCTACCTAAGAACATTAATGGGTTTAGTGTCAAGCTTCTTACTACCAAAAACAGATTCCCTGATAACTCCTCTCACTTCTATTTGTGAGAACTTAGGCGCAGTCTATGGGTTCATGCTATTGTAGAACGGTTTCAGGGTCTTTTAGAGGTAATGTCGAGTGGTGCTTCAAACTTTGTCGCTATGATAGTGTCATCTGGCCTGAGGGGAAGAGTTGCTCAGGATCTCAAAGGATCTTTTAAGTATCTAACACCAGAGGGCACAACTAAAAGGGAGGAGATCTGAGGAAAGTGCTTTTCACCCAGATGATGGTAGGGATATGCAACTCTTGAGGCCAATTGCATGTAAATAGGATTAGTGTGGTTTGGTGTTTGTTGGTTGGCATAGACATGGTGGATCAAATGACCTGTTTCTATACCATATATCTCTGTAACTCTATTAAGGCTTACTAAGCATGTCTTTCTCAAACATAGGAACAAAAACAAAGTTGCTGGAAAAGCTCAGCAGGTCTGGCAGCATCTGTGAAGGAGAAAACAGAGTTTCGGGACCTTTACAGCATCTACAGTTCTTTTGGTTTTTATTTATGTCTCCCTCAAAACCTTTGTGAAAAAGTTTATCGCATCAATGTAACACACCTACTACCAATAAGCATTAAACCACATTACGTTCATCATCTTGTTGGAGTGCAAAGTGTGCCCTGTACCACTCTAGACCAAACAGGTTCTGTAGATCCCTACCCTGAAAGAAGATAACAGTAACAAAACCAATTTCTTCTTCTGAACAGTCATATCAGACTCAAAATGCTGGTGCTGACACTCACTTCACAGATGCTGCCAGACCTGCTGAGTTTTTCCAGCGTTTCAGATTTTTATGTTAGCACTCATTTACAGGCTGGGAAAGCAAAACATGCTTAAAGCTCACATTGAGTATCATTGCCTAAGTGAGTGGGCACCAAGAAACCAGCTGCAGTGAGTAAGATCCAAGGGCATGGAACCAATTCAGAGATCACAGATCAAGAACATCACAAAGCCAGGACTAAAATTATAAAGGGATAGTTTACAAACCGAAGCAGACCAGGCCTAATGCAAGACAACATTTACAAGACTGAGACCATAGAACAGGCAGGAAATCTATTACTTAAATATGGTACAGGTGGGAAACACTTGTTTGAACCAAACGCGGTGATTGTGATTAGTGCAATGAAATAATTATTTAGAAATTTAGGTTCTGAAGGAGATAGAGCCATGCAAAGCTTTAAGTTTGATTTGTAAATCCACATTTGTGTGTGATAAGAAGGTGAGACAGAGTTTTAGTTGAAATTTTAATTGCTGAATGGTGCAAAATTGCCTGGAAATTTGTTTGTACGCATTTAAATGAGGCTTTTAAAAACTACTGAGGTGAATAGACTTGTGCCTTAGAGACAAGATTGGAAGAGACAATGAAAAGGCAGTTAAGCTGTGACATATGGAGGCAGAGACCAAAACAAGTTATTTTAGAAAAGTCGAATCATCTAGAAGGTCAGTGAGTGTGAATTTCTTCCAGAGAGACAAGCAAATAATTTAGAGAAGAGAGGCCTTGAACAGCAATAGCGTAGTTTCACAGTTTTCAAAACAGCCAGAGAAGAAGTAAATATCTCCAAATGGCTTAATATCAGGAGGAGAAAAGCTCTGGAAATAAAAGACTGTGCAAGAAGCATTTAAGGGATGTGTGTTAAGAGGCCATGCAGTCCATTGGGTCTGCATGACCTTCCAAAGAGCACCCCATCCTATCCCCGTAACCCTGTATTTCCCATGGCTAACTAACCTAGCCTGCCCATCCCTGGACAGTACAGACAATTTAGCATGGCCAATCCACCTAACCTAGAAATCTTTGGACTGTGATTGGAAACCAGAGCACCCTGAGAAAACCCACATAGACACGGGGAGAACATGCAAACTCCATACAGACTGTAACCCAAGTCTGGAATTGAACCTGGGTCCCTGGTGCTGTGAGGCAGCAGTGCTAACCATTGAGCCACTGTCCTGCACGTGAGCAGTTTGTTTCATGGTCTCAGGAATATATATTATCTAAAGAAATATCACTGAGTGAATGCATAAGTTTACAAAAAAAAATTATGGCCATGCCCATTGAAGTAGGACCTTTGAAATGGAAACGGGCCGACCCTTCATTGAGATTTGAGTAAGATGGCTATGGGAGGTTAAAAAGGTTGAATCTTTATCTTTGAGATTTGTAACAAGATCACTTCAAATAGACCTTGTATCATGTAAAATAATGTATCTCCTTTCCATCTTGTGAATATGTACAGTGACTGACCACCATGTTAAACAAATTGGTCTCATTCAGCCATCGTATTTGGCTGGTATTACCATCTGCTAGGATCGTAATCCTAGGCAGGGCTGTAAAAGACTCTGATTCATCTTATGAAGCCATATATTGCAGCCATCATTTTCTGAGATTGTGCTTCGAATTGAAGTTGTTCATTAAGCTGCAGGAAGCTATTAATGATATTACAGAAACTGAAATTGTTTATTGAGGCTATATTTGACATGATTCATCTGTAGGAACTACAAAAAAGGCTCAAGTCCTTCATTTTGCTGGAAGAATGTGGGAATCTTTCATTGTCACCACAGAAATGTGAGCAATCCCTCCAGTACAGTAGTGGACAGCCACATTGCTTTTCTGTACAATACAAAAAAACCCCAAAGCAAGGAAAATTAATATTCACATTAGGAACAAATTGCAGCCAAAAAAAAAAGTGCTGGTAGGTGATTTGACTTCAAGGATAAGCCAAATAACTCAGAAATTTGGACATCTTAGAGAAAACAATTTTTAAGAGATGGAAACAGAAGCTGAGCAAGCTAATACATTTCTGTGTATAATTGGGGTTATTGCTGAAGTTGTTATAATTCACCAAATGAGAAAGAAATAACAGCCACTTTTGAAAGAGCACTGCAAGATTTTGACCACTGATTTACCACCAGAAAAAAGAGGTTTCTTGAAACGCAAGATTTAATGTAAGAGTTCAACATCTATGAGTATCAATAATTTAGTCGATCCTACTCTTCAATGGGAAATTATGACCATGGTGATTTGAAATATTAGAGTTCATAAGAAACAGAATTGTTGTTGGAATTGCTGATGAAACTTTGTCAGATTAATTGCAGCCAAAATAAAACTTGATTCTAGAGAAAGCCATTCAAAGATGATGAGCGATGCTGAAGTCAGAAGAAACACAAAAAAGTCTGAAGAAGTGAAGATCAATATTATCACAGGAAATCAGAATCCATTCAGTTCTTAATGTACAAAATCACTGAGAATGCACCGGGGAAACTAGCCTAGCAAGTAAAACAGACTCCAGATACCAAATGTCGTTGTCAATGATGTGGAATAAAGAAACCTCACAGGCAAAAGCAGTGCGCAGAGCTGAAAATTAAAGCTTTATCTGTAAAAGGTAGCTAGCTTTCAGAAAATGTGCCAAGGTAGGATACTGTCACAAATCAGCAAGAAATCAAATAGATACTCACAATAAAGACCTCACCATGTAAAGCAGTGACAATAGAAGAGTCAAAGGTATTTCTGGGGTCTTCACACCTAGTCTTTTGTCAAGAAGGTATTTAAGTGTCAGTGGGCGCCTCATTAATATTAAGCTGATCCAGGGACAAGTGTCACAATATGATCAGATATAGAAAAGAACACTGTTAAAGAACACTGATTACATACAACAGCCTGGACCATGGACATAGCAGTCAAGATTAAATGTATCCTCTCAGTAACTCTTCCAGCACAAGGGGTGTCAGATGGTGGAAAACTTGTGTCTGTGTGCCACAATCAAAGAATTCTCACTCTTGAGTATGAATGTGATCTTCAAATGACAGAAGGATGCAAACTAGTTTAATTCAAGAAATAACTGGTTCAGAAATGGCCAATCATGGGACAGCATTTGCTTCAGGCTCAGCTACTTGTGGAACAGCCATTAGAAAATTTCAGTCTCCCCAAACTCCTGGTGGAACCCAGTCAGAAGGCAAAATCCAAAATCCTGTTAATATCTTGAAGGCATCCAGGAGGTCACCCCTTAACCTGCTAACTTCTAGTGAATGCAGGCATGATTTGTACAGTCTGTCTTCATAACTCAACTCCTGAAGTCCACGTTTCATTCTTATACCTACATTGTGCTCCCTTCACGGCCAAATTATCCTCCCTAAGGTGGTGCCCTGATCTGCTCACAGTGCTCCGTTTGGGGTCGAACCAGGGTTTTGTGTAACTGCAGCATAACTTCTGCATTGTTGTACACCAGTTCCCAAGATATGCAGGCCAGCGCCCCATTAGCTTTCTTGACTTTCTGCACCTATTTGCAACTTATTAAAGATCTCTGCTCCTGACCCCCCTCATCTCTTTGGGCATCCACTGAATTTAATTTCACATTATCTACAAACTACCCTTATCTATCCTTTCTTTGTCCAAAATGGATAATCTCTCTCTCGTTTACATTTGAACTCTGTCTGACAGAAGGTGCAGGCAGCTAATCTATTGTCTGGTGAGCAGTAGTACAGAGAGCTCACACAACATGGTGAGCAGTGGTGTGCATTTCTCATGGAACATTTACCATCATCTTCCAGAACATTTCAAAGTACAGGAGGCAAATGATATGGATTTGAGATGCTCTTCCCACAAAAGTTTGTGGTGATAGTTTAATTGGAAACTTCAGGAATAAGATTGGTAGAGTTTTGTTCAGAAGTGATAGAAGGTAAGGCAGATAAATGGATAACAAGCTGTGGAGCTGGAGGAACACAGCAGGCCAGGCAGCATCAGAGGAGCAGGAAAGCTGATGTTTCGGGTCTGGATCCTTCTTCAGAAGTTTTCTGAAGAAGGGCCCAGACCCAATAGGTCAACTTCCCTGCTCCTCTGATGCTGACTGGCCTGCTGTGTTCATCCAGCTCCACAGCTTGTTGCCTCAGATTCCAGCATCGGCAGTTCCTACTATGTCTGAGGCAGATAAATGGAGTTAACATACAGATCAGCTGTGGTCTAAGGAATAGCAGGGCAGGGACCGCATAGCCGCCTCCTGTTCTGGCAGAGATGCTGTGTAAAGGGAAGTATAATGTGAATGCCGTCCTATAATTATAATTCTTCCTATAATTCAACAAAAAACTGTTGATGCTGCAAATCTGAAACAAAAGCAGAAACTTCCTTTCAGTTTTCAAATAAAAACAGAAATTGCTGGAGAAACTCAGCAGGTCTGGCAGCATCTGTAGTGACAGAAGCAAGAGTTAACATTTCAGGTCCAGTGACGACTCCTCAGAGCTATTAACAACTATGAAAAGAAGGTACATATGCTGAAGCTGTTTGTGGGAAAGGAGTGAGTAAATAGACAGAGGACACCAGAGAGGGACTAAGACAGACAGACAAAGGGATGGTTGATGGTAAGCAGGGAGACAGGAAGGCTGCTCATGGTGACCATGAGTAGGTGACAATGGGTTGGCTGTGCAGATTGCAGCTGGCATAGCCTGGGATATGCATTGGGTTGTTTTCTACAGAGACAGTCAGCTGGATCACACTTCAACGCCTGACCTTTCCTGTGTTTGAACATATTAGTTGTGACAACACAGTGTATACGTTAGAGATAATGGGAACTGCAGATGCTGGAGAATCCAAGATAATAAAGTGTGGGGCTGGATGAACACAGCAGGCCCAGCAGCATCTCAGGAGCACAAAAGCTGATGTTTCGGGCCTAGACCCTTCATCAGAGAGGGGGATGGGGAGAGGGAACTGGAATAAATAGGGAGAGAGGGGGAGGCGGACCGAAGATGGAGAGTAAAGAAGATAGGTGGAGAGAGTGTAGGTGGGGAGGTAGGGAGGGGATAGGTCAGTCCAGGGAAGACGGACACGTCAAGGGGTTGGGATGAAGTTAGTAGGTAGGAGATGGAAGTGCGGCTTGAGATGGGAGGAAGGGAAAGGTGAGAGGAAGAACAGGTTAGGGAGGCGGGAAGAGCTGGGCTGGTTTTGGGATGCAGTGGGGGAAGGGGAGATTTTGAAGCTTGTGAAGTCCACATTGATACCATTGGGCTGCAGGCTTCCCAAGCGGAATATGAGTTGCTGTTCCTGCAAGCTTCGGGTGGCATCATTGTGGCACTGCAGGAGGCCCATGATGGACATGTCGTCTGAGGAATGGGACAGGGAGTTAAAATGGTTCGCGATTGGGAGGTGCAGTTGTTTATTGCGAACCGAGCGGAGGTGTTCTGCAAAGTGGTCCCCAAGCCTCCGCTTGGTTTCCCCGATGTAGAGGAAGCCACACTGGGTACAATGGATACAGTATACCCCATTAGCAGATGTGCATGTGAACCTCTACTTAATATGGAAAGTCATCTTGGGGCCTGGGATAGGGGTGAGGGAGGAGGTGTGGGGGCAAGTGTAGCATTTCCTGCGGTTGCAGGGGAAGGTGCCGGGTGTGGTGGGGTTGGAGGGGTGTGTGGAGCGAACAAGGGAGTCATGGAGAGAGTGGTCTCTCTGGAAGGCAGGCAAGGGTGGGGATGGAAAAATGTCTTGGATGGTAGGGTCGGATTGTAGATCGCGGAAGTGTCGGAGGATGATGATGCATTGTATCCAGAGGTTGGTGGGATAGTGTGTGAGAACGAGGGGGATCCTCTTGGGGCGGTTGTGGCGGGGGCGGGGTGTGAGGGATGTGTTGCGGGAAATGTGGGACACGCGGTCAAGGGCGTTCTCGACCACTGTGGGGGCAAAGTTGCGGTCCTTGAAGAACTTAGACACCTGGGATGTGCGGGAGTGGAATGCCTCATCCTGGGAGCAGATGCGGCGGAGGCGGAGGAATTGGGAATAGGGGATGGAATTTTTGCAGGAGGGTGGGTGGGAGGAGGTGTATTCTAGGTAGCTATGGGAGTCGGTGGGCTTGAAATGGACATCAGTTACAAGCTGATTGACTGAGATGGAGACTGAGAGGTCCAGGAAGGTGAGGGATGTGCTGGAGATGGTCCAGGTGAACTTGAGGTTGGGGTGGAAGGTGTTGATGAAGTGGATGAACTCTTCGAGCTCCTCTTGGGATCAAGAGGCGGCGCCGATACAGTCATCAATGTAACGGAGGAAGAGGTGGGGTTTGGGGCCTGTGTAGGTGCGGAAGAGGGACTGTTCCACGTAACCTACAAAGAGGCAGGCATAGCTTGGGCCCATGCAGGTACCCATGGCCACCCCGTTTGTCTGTAGGAAGTGGGAGGAATCGAAAGAGAAGTTGTTGAGGGTGAGGACGAGTTCGGCTAGGTGAATGAGGGTGTTGGTGGAGGGGGACTGGTCGAGCCTGTGGGACAGGAAGAAGCAGAGGGCTTTGAGGCCATCTGCATGAGGAATACAGGTGTATAGGGACTGGACGTCCATGGTGAAAATGAGGTGTTGGGGGCCAGGAAATTGGATGTTCTGGAGGAGGTGGAGGGCGTGGGTGGTGTCACAGACATAGGTAGGGAGTTCCTGGACCAAAGGGGAGAAAATGGAGTCCAGATAGGTGGAGATGAGTTCAGTGGGGCAGGAACAGGCTGAAACAATGGGTCGACCGGGGCAGTCAGGTTTGTTGATTTTGGGAAGGAGATAGAAACAGGCCGTGCGGGGTTGGTGAACGATGAGGTTGGAGGCTGTGGGTGGGAGGTCCCCTGAGGTGATGAGGTCATGAATGGTGTTGGAGATGATGGTTTGGTGCTGAGGGGTGGGGTCATGATCAGGGGGCGGTCGGAGGTGGTGTTGGAGAGTTGGCGTCTGGCCTCAGCGATGTAGAGGTCAGTGCGCCATACTACCACTGTGCCACCCTTGTCTGCGGGCTTGATGGTGAGGTTGGGGTTGGAGCGGAGGGAGCGGGGGGCTGCCCGTTCTGCAGGGGAGAGGTTGGAGTGGGTGAGAGGGGTGGAGAGGTTGAGGCGGTTAATGTCTCGATGGCAGTTGGAGATGAAGAGGTTGAGGGAAGGTAGGAGGCCTGGAGGTGGTGTCCAGGAAGAGGACTTGTGTTGGAGGCAGGTGAAGGGGTCAGTGGAGGGAGGGTTAGGCTCCCGGTTAAAGAAGTAAGCGTGGAGGCGAAGGCGGCGGAAAAACTGCTCAATGTCCAAACGTGACTGGCATTCGTTGATGTGTGGGTGAAGGGGGCAAACGTAAGCCCCTTGCTTAGGACTGACCGAGGGGGACTGCCTTGGGGACCGCTTTGCAGAACACCTCCGCTTGGTTCGTGATAAACAACTGCACCTCCCAGTCGTGAACCATTTTAACTCCACCTCCCATTCCTCAGACGACATGTCCATCGTGGGCCTCCTGCAGTGCCACAATGATGCCACCCAAAGGTTGCAGGAACAGCAACTCATATTCCGCTTGGGAAGCCTGCAGCCCAATGGTATCAATGTGGACTTCACAAGCTTCGAAATCTCCCCTCCCCCCACTGCATCCCAAAACCAGCCCAGCTCTTCGCCTCCCCCCACTGCATCTCAAAACCAGTCCAACCTGTCTCTGCCTCCCTAACCTGTTCTTCCTCTCACCCACCCCTTCCTCCCATCTCAAGCCGCACCTCCATTTCCTACCTCCCACCTCATCCCACCTCCTTGACCTGTCCGTCTTCCCCGGACTGACCTATCCCCTCCCTACCTCCCCACCTATACTCTCCTCTCCACCTATCTTCTTTTCTCTCCATCTTCGGTCCGCCTCCCCCTCTCTCCCTATTTATTCCAGAACACACTCCCCATCCCCCTCTCTGATGAAGGGTCTAGGCCCGAAACATCAGCTTTTGTGCTCCTGAGATGCTGCTGGGCCTGCTGTGCTCATCCAGCTCCACATTTTATTATCTTGGATTCTCCAGCATCTGCAGTTCCCATTATCACAGGTTCTTTCTGAAGTTTAGTAACTGCTGTAAGCATTACCACATATTTACAGCACAGAAACAGGCCCTTTAACCTGTCTGGTTCATACATGCCTTTACAGGTGTCTCAGTCCAGTTGTCATCTTCTGACCCTATCAACATATCTTTCTGCTTCTTTATCCAGCATCTTCTTCTATTCTATTCACTTCAAATCAATTTTTCCCTTTGGCAGATCTCTTTGGTAAAGACATTTTGTTTCTATATTCCCTATTGTGTTTGTTGGTGACCATCTCGTACTAATGGCCTCTAGCATTTCCTCAAATGAAACAGTTTCTCTGTATCTACCCTATCAAACTCTATCTTCTTAAATTCAAGGAGCTTTGCCCACCCCTCAGACTTTCCTGTTCTGGAGAAAGGGGTTCCAGACTCGTCAATCTTTCTTGCTTGGTTAAACCTCTGTTTTGGTATCGTTCTGTTCAATCTTGCTTTCGGCTTTTCTAGTGCCTCTGCATCCTTTATTCTCACTACCTCAAGTGTGGTATCTTCCAATTCAACATGTTTTACTGAGGTCACCCAGGGCTTAGGTGAGACCAAAGCTGGAGTATTGCAGGTAGGTTTGGTCTCGCTACCTCCGAAAGAATTTACTCATTCTGGGGGGAGTACAGTGGAGGTTCATTTGGTTAATACTGGGGATGGCAGGACTGTCCTATGACGAGATATTGGTCCAACTGGGTCTGCATTCACTGGAGTTTAGAAGAATGAAAGGGGACTTGATTGAAATGTCTCTCATTCTTACAGGGCTGGACAGACTAGATTCAGGGAGGATGCTTTTCTAGTTGGGAATGTGGAGCCAGTTGTTTCAGGCTCAGGATATGTGGTTGACCATTTTCGGCTGAGATGTGGAGAAATTCCCTTCACTTGAATCTGTGGAATTGTCTACTGCAGGAGGCTGTGGAGACCAGTTTTCTGAGTATATTCAAGACAGGGATATTAAATTTTAAAAGCATGGAGGGGCATGGGGAGAAAGTAGGAATGTAGCATTGAGGTAGAGAATCAGCTATGGTCACGGAGCAGGGTAAAAGGGGCTGAATGGCCTACTCCCGCTCCTAGTTTCTCTGTTTCTATATGTTGAACGTAACCTCTCTCCTTTCAGTTCGATCACAGTCGTTTTTTTTATCTTTTACCTTTCTCATGACCTCATTGACTTTTCTAGAATGAGAGGTCATAGTTTTAGGAAAATGAGAGGTAGTTTTAGAACTGGGTTGAGGAGAAATTATTTCTCCCAAAGGGTCATGGATCTGTGGAACTCACTCCCCGCAGAGTGCAGTGGATGGAGGGACATGGAATACAGTTAAGGAGATAGATAGATAGATAGATAGATTTTTAATTAAGAATAGGTTGAAGAATATTTGAGAGAGTGCAGGAAGCAGGGCATATTGTCTCAGTGATCAGCACTGCTGCCTCACAGCACCAGGGATCTGGGTTCAATTCTAGCCTCGGGTGACTGTCTGGGTGCAGCTTGTATGGTCTCCCTGTGTCTGTGTGGGTTTTCTCTGGATGCTCTAGTGTCTCCTCTTGGTCTGTGGATTGGCCATGCTGCATTGCCCTCTAGTGTGCAGGCCAGGGGGATTAGCAATGGGAAATATAGGATTATGAGGAGAGGAGGTGGGGGCCTGGGTGGGATGCTCTTTGGAGGGCCAGTACAGGCTAAATGGCCTCTTTCTGCACTGTAGAGCTTCTATGAAAGTGGACATGAGATCAGGCATAATGATATTGAAGGGCAGAGTAGGAATGAGTGGCCCAGTCCTGCTCCTAGTTCCTATGTTCCTTTAGTGGTCTGTCGGTCAGTGCACAGAGATCTCTCTGTTCTTTGAGCACATTGAGATAAATATTTTCCAAGGCATGTATGGACCCATAAGTCTCTAATGAGAAAATGCTGAAGTTCCATTGCTAAAGAAAATGTCCATTCAGCAAGTTTAATAATATTTTGGTTTTTTTTAGCAGTTCTCCTCCGCATTTAGTGCACTCCCCAGTTTAGCGTTACTTGTATATTTTGTAATTCTCACAGCCCAGAATCTGTTTTGTTTCTGCAAATGGTGAACAGCACTGAATACCACGTTGCACCATTCGCTGAGATGATTAACAACTTCAGCCCCTTTTCCTTTTGTTCTGTCAGAATCCAACATGCTATCTGCTCTGCTCCTTGTCAGCCAGCTGTGTATTTCTGAACTGCCTGAAATGGGGAGTTCTATCTCTGTAACATTTCACGGTCTGAATAAATCTGCACAAAGTAAAGACTGTCTTTCACCAAATGGTTATCAGGAATAAATATGTGTACTTCTAAAGCACTTCCCTTTTTGGAAATTCAAATATATTCTGAAACAAGTCAGTTTTTTTTTACTTAACCTTCAGGTCACTGCCTTCTCACAATTTGAAATCCCTGCTGTTTGGCTTTTATGGAATTTCAGTTTCTCTGTGTTTTTCTATTATTTCCTTGAGGAAGAATCTCATTATCTTTCCTACTATCAATAAGTGGATTGTAACTTTCTAGGTTTATTCTATATCCATTTATTTACATATAGATCATATTAGCTACACTCTAACGATTCAGTTTTCTAACATTTTTATTTGTGTGCATATGTAATTGTGTCTGCATTGTCCCTAACTCCTTTGAACGTGTATAAATGTAATCTGCTTTTTCTAAGTTTGATTAATTTATCAATTATCTCTTCTCTACCAATTGCAACAACTTTTATACTGTTACCCCGCCACTCTGGGCGCCCAGGCCCACCATCCCAGTCTCTACATTGATGAACACAGGGGCAAAGCCCTTACTGAATGTTTCTGCTATTTTGTTGTCAATATCAGTGGCGCAGTGGCTGAACAGTTAGCTGTGCTGCCTCATAGCGCTAGCGACCCGCGTTTGGTTCCACCCTCGGATGACTGTCTGTGTGGAGTTTGCATGTTCACCCCGCGTCTGTGTGGGTTTCCTCCCACAGTCCAAAGATGTGCAGTTTGGGTAGAGTGGCCATGCTAAATTGCCTGTGGTGTCCAGGGATGTGCAAGCTAGCTGGATTAGCCTTGGGAAGTGCAGGAATACGGTAGCTGGGGGCGGGGGATTGCTTTTCAGAGGGTCGGTATGGACTTGATGGGCTGAATGGCCTGACTCCACGCTGTAGGGATTCTATGATCTGAGGATTTATCATGGGTACCCATTGTGGACTTATTTCAATCATGACTTGCCTGTTTTTATTTATGTGACTGCAGAAGACCTTTCTGTTTCTCAATTGCTTATTTGATTTTGCACATTCTTTTGGCCTTCTCAGGTACGTTCTTTAAAATAATCTTCTGAACCGTTTCATATTCACTTTTGTCACCCTTGCTTTTGTACTTACTAAACACCCTTTCCTTTAGAAGACGCCTACGTTAACACGAAGAGCCCAGTGAACATTCTGTGGGCTACCTCCAATGTAAGTGTACATTTCCTTAGATAAGGAAAGCAGAAATGTTCACGGTATTCTAGCTGTGGTTTAACTAGCCCCTTAGATAGTTTTAGGAAGATCTCCCTATTTTTACATTTCATTCGTCATCACTATTACTTATTCAACATGGATCCTAGCTTTTAGCGACTGATGCACAAGGACTCTCAAATTCCTCTGTCCTGCTGCTTTCTGCAGTCTTTCTCCATTTACATAATATTCAGCTCCACTATTCTTCCCGTTAATGATCTCATATTTTCCCACATTATGTTCCATCTGCCAATTTTGGGTACAGTGGCTCAGTGGATAGCACAGCTGCCTCACCACGCGAGGGACCCGGGTTCAATTCCACCGTTGGGCAGCTGTGTATAGAGAGTTTGCACATCCTCCCCATGTCTGTGTGGGTTTCCTCCGGTTTCATCCCGTAGTCTGAAGGTGTGCAGGTTAGGTGGATTGGCAATGCTGAATGGCCAATAGTGTCCAGGGATGTGAAGACTAAGTGGATTGGATCTGGGTGGGATGTTTTCCAGAGAGGCAGTGTGGGCTCAATGGGCTGAATGGCCTGTTTCCAGACTGTAGGGATTCTATGGTTTTATGATCACTTGCTTAACCTCCTCCTATCCCTCTGTAAACTCAGTATGTCACCCTCACCATCCTGTAGCTCATCAACTCTTGCCCTTATTCACCTTATTATCTGTAAGGTCTTACTGTGTAAGGAGTGGCAGTGTGAGCCTTCATGATGGTAGCTCAGAGTAATTAGTGATTTTTGAGATGTCTAGTAAGCAACATTGCCTTATGTAAAATACAAGTCCTTTGGTACGCTCTGATGAAGGGTCTAGGCCCGAAACGTCAGCTTTTGTGCTCCTGAGATGCTGCTTGGCCTGCTGTGTTCCTTCAGCTTCGCACTTTGTTTCCTTTGGTACTCTCGTCGCATTTATACAGAATGTGCCCTCGGACGTTTACCTGGATTGGTCTTAGTTTGTGGTTGATGGTTTGTGGAAGTTCTTGCTGTATCCAGACTGTCTTTTCCCATTCTACAGAAAAACAAATGTGCCTTATGACAGTGTTATTCTTAATCTCAGGATTCACAAAGCCAAATGAAATGATTACTGATGTAATGTGGGAAACGTAACAGCCAATTTGCCTGACTATATTAATAATGTTTGTTGAGGGATGAATCTTAGTAGGTGGACACTGGGAAAAATGTTCTCCTGCTTTTCCTCATGCGAGGATTAAGGAATCTTGTACATTTATCTGAGACACCTTGCAGGGCCTCAGCTTAATATCTCATTGGAAATAGCACCATGCACCTCTGACAATATAGTACTCCCTCAGCACTGCATGGAGACTGTCAACCCTCGGTTTGGTCACTGCACTGGAACTTTAAACCACAACTCTCTCATGCAATACAGAGGGCTGCCCACTCGGCTGTGGGTGCCATCTCCTTTCCCTCTGAAATAACTGCACTGAGGCTGGTATCCTGTCACCAAGTCACCCTTTATTTACATGTGGGCACAGTACCCTGGTTGTGGCCAGCCAGCTCAGAGTCAGTCCCGAAAGTACAGAGATTCTGAATCGCTTGTTTATCTCTGTCATCCAGAACTCCTTGATTGGCCCAGGTTAACAACCCCAATCAAAGATCTCATTGTCAATAAGATCCACCTGGTCCCAATCACTACATCCTCTCCCTCTAGGACTCGTGTAATTAAATCAAGGGCCCTGGTTAGTTTTATAGAACAGACATACCTAGGGGTTCAGTTACGTGATTCTTTAAAGCTTGCATCACAGGTAGATAGGTTTAGAAGCTGTTTAGCGCACTTGTCTTCATTGCTCAGACCTTTGAGTACAGGAGGTGGGATGTCATTGTGAGGTTGTATGGGAAGTGGGTGAGGCTTCTTCTGGAGCACTGTGTGCTGTTCTGGTCACCCTGTTATAGGGAGGATATTAGTAAACTGGAGAGGGTTCAGAAGAGATTTACCAAGATGATGTTGGGAGTAGAGAGTTTGAGTTAAAAGGACAGAGTGGATAGGCTGTGACTTTTTGCATTGGAGATTCGGAGGTTGAGGTGTGATCTTATGGAGGTCTATAAAACCATGAGGGGCATGGGCAGGGTGGATGGCAGGTGTCCTTCCCTGGGGTGGGGGTTTCAAGGCTATGGGGCATATTTTTCAAGTGACAGGAGAAAGATTTGAAAAAGACATGAGGCAATATTTTTCTGCAGAGAGTGGTTTGTGTGTGGAATGAACTTCCAGAGGAAGTGATAGATGCAGGCACAATTAAAAGAGATTTGGATAGAATCCCTACAGTGTGGAAACAGGCCCTTCGGCCCAACAAGTCCACACGGACCCTTGCAGCATCCCACTCAGACCCATTCCCCGTTAACCCACATACCCCTGAACACTGTGGGCAATTTAGCATGGCCAATCCACATAGCCTGCACAGCTTTGGACTGTGGGAGGAAACCGGAGCACCCGGAGGAAATCCATGCAGACATGGGGAGAATATGCGGACTTCACACAGACAGCTGCCTGAGGCTGGAATCGAACCCAGGTCCCTGGCGCTGTGAGGCTGCAGTGCTAACAACTGTGCCACCGTGCCACCCTAAGTACATGAATAAGTAACTTTTGGAGGAATGTGGGCCAAGTGCAGGCAGGTGGGACTAGTTCAGTTTGTGATCTCTGATCAGCATGGACTGGTTGGACTAGAGGGTCTGTTTCTGCACTGTATGACACTAGGACAATGGCTGTGAAAGAAGTCAAGGGCTATCAGTATTTGAGTGTTCTGAAGAAGGGCCATCGCACTCAAAACATTAACTCTGTTTCTCTCTCCATGGATGCTGTCAGGTCTGCCGAGTTTCTCCAGCAATTTTTGATTTTGTTTCAGATTTCCAGCATAGTTTAGTTTCAGTATCTGTGTGTAATGTGCCTGAATCTGTCACACCATTGCAATACAGCTAAGCCAAGCTGCACCAATCTGATATGTTTTACAGAAGCAAAGTTTCCACTAATTAAGTGCACATTGTGTATCGATACAATTTGAGTAAAAATCCCCCCAATCTTAATGGATCAGATGCACGTCAGCAAAAAGTGGGAAGAAAAACAAATGGAGAAATAGCTTTGAGATTTACATGGGGAAACAGAGACTACTCTGAGATAATAAAATGTGAGGCTGGATGAACACAGCAGGCCCAGCAGCATCTCAGGAGCACAAAAGCTGACGTTTTGGGCCTAGACCCTTCATCAGAGAGAAGCATTAAATCTAGATCAGTTACTTCTGTGATAAAGATGATGAAAATAATGGAATGACTTGTACAGCCGGACCTAAAGAGCGGGTGTCAGTATTTTTTAAGAATTAATTATTTGGAGTATGGACCTCATTGACATGGCTGACGACTGTAAATCTTTATAAAAATGGAACGAACTGTGGCTGCTGTAAATCAGAAATAAAAGCAGAAACAGCAGGGTCTGACAGCATCAGTGGAGACAAACCAGAGTTAATGTTTCAAGTCAAGTGACCCTTCTTCAGTTTTTTGCATGGTTTCTCCTAGGGACATGATGGTCCTATCTCTTGAGTCACTTCAGGTGGAAGATGAAATTCAGTCACATTATCAAGGGTATGGAGTCACCTGTAGCGACTAATTAGGGAATGATGTCAGGTTTCCTTCCCTGAAGGACACTTGTGAACCCATTGAGTTTCGGTTGCAATCCAACAGCTTTGTGCTTACTTTAACTGATTACAAGTTATTTAATCCTTTATTTGTAAAATTCATTTTTGGAAAGCTGTGGTAGGGCTTGAGATCACATCATCTGGAATGTGTGCCTGCAATCAATTACACTAATGTATTTGGGCTGATGGACCAATAGCTATGGGAGTTTGCAAGACATACTGCAGTTTATAGAATGCCTACAGTGCGGAAAAAGGCTATTCAGTGCATCAAGTGCACACCAACCTTCTAAAGAGCATCCCACCCAGACCCAGCCCCCAGCCCCACAGCCCTGCATCTCCCATGACTAACCCATCGATCTTGCACATCCCTTGACACGACGGACAACCCACCTGACCTGCACGTCTTTGGGCTGTGGGAGGAAACTGGAGCACCCAGAGGAAACCCACACAGACACGGGGAGCATGTGCAGACTCCACATAGACAGTTGCCTGAGGGTGGAATTGACTCCAGGTCCCTGGCACTGAGAGGCAGTGGTGCTAACCACTGAGCCCCTATGTGACAATGGCCTGGTGCCTGAAATTGTAAAGTCATAGGACCTTTGGGGTGTGCTGGAGGTTTGTTATTTTAGCTCTTGAACCTTCCAAGATCTCTGCATTCTTCCAGTTTTGACAGGGACTGTACCAACTGAGGTTTGCGGTTAAAAATCAAACCCTGGCTCCCTGTGAGCCACATATTTCACCAGTTCATGCCTCATACATCATCTGCCAACCCATGGAGGCCTAAATCTCAAGTGATTTTTGACTCATTTCTAATCATTGATTAGTACAAGGCATTTCCTGAGCAAGAAGCTGTGTACTATTCAGTCTTTGGTGTTTATTGCACCCTTTCCAATTCGGCATTAGCTTCTTTGTGTTTCCGGTCAGATGGACAGCAGAATTTCATCATTTATTCTGGAATAATTTAAGCATTATGAGGCTCCTCAGTTCATGATCAGCCAGGTATGCTTGAACTGAGTGCTTTAACTTGTGACTAACAACCCAGAGAGAAGGCAATAATCTGATGAGGCCTCAAATTGGATCACAGTCACTTTCGTCTCTGGATTTTGGTTTAACTAGATGTGTACGTGTTGTTATGAAGTTGCAATAGCTGGAGTATTAATTGTTAATTCCATTGACTGATTTCTTTCCTGGGAACTTCAATTTGAAAGAAAACACCTTTGGATGAGCCAAGGCACTGTTTGGAATGGCTGCAAAAGGCCCCTGACCTAAAACTGGGCCAGGCATCTCAGGACGCTACAAAATTGGATGCCAAAACATGATTACCAAAGAACAGAATTGCATTAAGATTTGTGAAACTGGTGATAGATGACAGACCTCTTGTCTGCAGGAATAGCCAGGGCTCCTGAAACCGATTATCGAAAGAAGGAGCCGAGAACCTCCCCATCTGCTTCAATCACACAATTATAGCATTGACAATGGGAGATCAAAACTTCTTTGTTAATATAGATTGTCTCTGTGTGTCCATAGCTAACTGTCACATAATTGAAACCCTGCACGGGAAGAGTTAGCATTATAAATTTGTCTATTTGTTACAGAATAGCAGTAAGATCAAGAAGACCAGCAGATGTAATACATAGCAGCTCGCTCTCAACAGTTTGGACTGTAATTTTGTTACAGGTTGCAATATATCCTAGAGATAGGGAATTTAAAAATGGAAAGAACTTTGTGTCAGAGCACTGAATCTCGGAAAAGAGACTGATTGCAGTTTCAAAGTGTCTGTCGCCAGAGAAAATGACCATCTTACATTGTATGTAACTTAAGCAGAACTTCAATGCCATCATCAAAATATATATGTTCCTTTTAAAATATATTATCATTAGATAATCATTAGATTATCATTAGATTATCATTAGAACAAGAGGGCATAGCCTCAAAATAAGGGGGAGCAGATTTAAGACTGAATTGAGGAGGAGCTTCTTCTCCCAAAGGGATTGTGAATCTGTTGAATTCCCTGCCCAAAGAAGTAGTTGAGGCTCGAAAACAAAGTTGCTGGAAAAGCTCAGCAGGTCTGGCAGCATCTGTGAAGGAGAAAACAGAGTTAACATTTTGGGTCCAGTGACCCTTCCTCAGACCCTGGACCCGAAACATTAACTCTGTTTTCTCCTTCACAGATGCTGCCAGACCTGCTGAGCTTTTCCAGCAACTTCGTTTTTGTTCCTGATCTACAACATCCGCAGTTCTTTTGGTTTTATTTTTTAAATAGTTGAGGCTTCTTCGTTGAATGTTTTTAAGGCAAAAATAGATAATTTTTTGAATGGTAAAGGAACTAACGGTTATAGTGAGAGGGCAGGTAAGTGGATCTGAGTCCACCATAAGATCAGCCATGATCTTATTGAATGGGTAAGCAGGCTCGATGGGCCAGATGGCCTACTCCTGTTTCTGGTTCTTATGTTTTAAATGTTTCCAGTTCCAACTTCTCAAGCTGTAACTTACTGTCTTTGCTGTTGTGCTTAGGTGTGTATATATGCCATGTTCTTCAGGATGGGTTTTACGTTCTTAAATAACATAATACTTTTAACTGGGAGTGAGATTTTTTAAAAAATATCATGACATTCTTTAATTGCTAACTTAATAAGGTTGACTTGTTTCATAAAATTTACATGTAGTCAAGTACATAATGTATTTGAGGAAAACACATCTTGCACTCTGTTATACTAACCTCAGGAATGAATAGCATTTATGCAGCCCTCCAGACTTGGTCACAACAGTATAAACATATGCACCTTTGTGAGAATGCCCTGCATTCCTATATGCAGTTTTGCCGATTCTCCAATTTGCTGACTGTGAAGTAAGTTCTAATTTAATGTGAGAAGAGACACACTGCACCTCTGCCACATGTGAATACATTAGGATTATGGTGCCCTAGAAACATTTGGTGAGCAGTTTGTTAAGAAATAGGGCATATTAACCGAGGGAGCTGTCAGGACGCTGGCACATCCACAAGATAATAAACTGCTCGCGTGAAAGCCGACTCAAATAAAATCAAATTTATGGCTTGTTAAATGTTGCAATGTGTGGATTTTAATTAAATGCTGTATTTCTGTGCAGATTAGTACTGTGCCCCTCATAAGTTTCTACTCCTCCTCTTTGAAGTGACCGACTCTTGGCTTCCAGACCAAACCTGATCTGGAGCAGATATCACAGGTTGACCATTTCCTGTGTTTTGAGGCTTCCTTGTGAGCTTGGGGGAGCGGGTTTGATCAATTCCTCGCGACTTTCTTCACTGTCAGAAACTGTTCGGTTCAAATTCTGGTTGTAGTCTCCTGCCCAATGTAAAAACATAGAAAATAGGAGCAGAAGTAGGCCATTCAGCCCCTTTTGGGCCTGCTCCTACATTCATTATGATCATGACTGACCTTCCAACTTTGTTCCCTGTTCCCACTTCCTCCCCATACCCTTTGATCCCTTTAGCCCTAAGAACTATTTCTAACTCCTTAGAGTCATGCAGTCACACAGCATGGAAACAGATCCTTCGGTCCAAACCAGTCCATGTCAAACATAATCTTTCTTGAAAACATTTTGTGTTTTGGCCTCAACTGCTTTCTGTGGCAGAGAATTCTACATGTTCCCCACTCTCTGGGTGAAGATATTTCTCCTCAATTGAGTTCTACATGGCCTACCCTCTATTCTTAGAATGTGAGCCCTGGTTCTAGACTCCCTGGTCGTTGGGAACATCCTTCCTGCAATTACTGTCTAATCCTCATCCCACTCCCTCATGTGTAGCCGTCAGTGAGTCTTCCTATGTTGTGGAGAGATTCCAACTCCAGGCAGTGAAAGTGTGCCACTCATTTCAATGTGTGATTTCACCCGCCCAAACTCTGAGACCAATCAATCCCACACACTCATTAACTTGTAACCTATCTATAAACATGCACATCAATCATTTCTAGTCTGTCTGTTTGCAGTTATATTGTACACAGTGAATCAAATGCCGTTGTTTGTATCAAGGTCACATTTGTCCATGAATTGCATTGAGGAGCACTAATAAGACTGGGTTCAGTGGGCATTGGGGTGATAAACCTTCTGTTGGTTAGAGTCATACCTGGGAGATGGGAAGGTGGTTTTGGGTGTTGGAGGTCAGTCATACCATCTGCAGGAGCTCCTCAGGGTGTTGTTCTGGGCACAACGATCTTCAGTTTCTTTGATCTTCTGTCCATCATAAGGTCAGAGGTGGGGATATTTGCTGATGATTGCGCAATGTTCAGCAGCATTTGCGACTTGTCATTTAGCCCACATCCCAAATGCAGGGAGACGTGGACAATATCTAGGCTTGGGCTGATAAGAAGCAAGTATGAATCAGGGCATTCAAATGCCAGGCAATGAGCACCTCCAACAAGAGAGAATCTAACTATCACATTGACATGGTGCTACCATCACTGAATCCCCCACTATCAACATTTTGAATGTAGGGATGGGCAATAAATATTGGCCGAGCCAGCAATACCTGCATCCATGAATGAATTAAGAAAAAGACCTTACAACTGAACAGACTAGCTGTACAAGATAATAAAATGTGAGGCTGGATGAACACAGCAGGCCCAGCAGCATCTCAGGAGCACAAAAGCTGACGTTTCGGGCCTAGACCCTTCATCAGAGAGGGGGATGGGGTGAGGGTTCTGGAATAAATAGGGAGAGAGGGGGAGGCAGACCGAAGATGGAGAGAAAAGAAGATAGGTGGAGAGGAGAGTATAGGTGGGGAGGTAGGGAGGGGATAGGTCAGTCCAGGGAAGACAGACAGGTCAAGGAGGTGGGATGAGGTTAGTAGGTAGGCGATGGAGGTGCGGCTTGGGGTGGGAGGAAGGGATGGATGAGAGGAAGAACAGATTAGGGAGGCAGAGACAGGCTGGGCTGGTTTTGGGATGCAGTGGGTGGAGGGGAAGAGCTGGGCTGGTTGTGTGGTGCAGTAGGGGGAGGGGGATGAACTGGGCTGGTTTAGGGATGCGGTGGGGGAAGGGGAGATTTTGAAGCTGGTGAAGTCCACATTGATACCATTGGGCTGCAGGGTTCCCAAGTGGAATATGAGTTGCTGTTCCTGCAACCTTCGGGTGGCATCATTGTGGCAGTGCAGGAGGCCCATGATGGACATGTCATCTAAAGAATGGGAGGGGGAGTGGAAATGGTTAGCAACTGGGAGGTGCAGTTGTTTATTGCAAACCGAGTGGAGGTGTTCTCCAGGTTAAATGGTCCATGGATTGATTTTCATTTTCCTTTGATGAGGGAAACATCCATGACTTGGAAAACTGCAATAGAACTCAGTCAGCAGCATCAGAGGAGCAGGAACGCCGAAGTTTCGGGTCTAGAAGAAGGGCCTCAGCCTGAAACATCAATTCCAGCTCCTCTGATGCTGCTTGGCCTGTTGTGTTCATCCAGCTCTACACCTTGGTATAGCAGTTTTCCAAGTCATGGATGTTTCCCTCATCAAAGGAAAATGAAAATCAATCCATGGACCATTTAACCTGGAAATTTAATGCAAAATAGTTTAATTTACTTGTAGAAAGTTCCCGATATAAAAAATTCCCATTGGCTTTCTTATACTATTTCTGTCACTGGCAGGATAAGAAAGCTTTGCAGCATTTGCTTGAGAGAATTACGTTGTGGAACCAGAATGTTTGGACATACAGATAATAGAGTTATGAATTGAAAAGCCGCAAGTAGGGTGGGCAGGCATCTCGTGTTGATTGCTCCAGTGTAGGTTTCAGGACCACGGGCAGCTACCCAGCAGTTCCCACTTTCTTTGTTTGAACTGCTTGAGCTTGACGCTCCACCAATCATTGCCAGCTCATCCAAATCTGATTTAGAATACATGAGGTGTCAAATATTTCCATTGCCTTCCCATTCAATCAGACTTTTGCTGGTATTATTCTCCGTACAGGACAGGTAGGTCAACCCTGTTGGCCATATTAATGAGCAAGTGTGTTTATAACATCCTGGGCACATGTTAATCTCCTCCAGCATCAAAATACCAAGATCTCGATGTGCCATCAATTTCAGACTTTTGAACATCCTCAGTTTTATTCACCCCACCATGATGATTATGCTTTCTGCTGCTTGTACATTCAACTCTGAAACTCCCTTCTTAAAAATTCTCTGCTTCTCCACCTTACCTTCTCCTCCTTTAAGATGCTTTTAAAACCTACCCTTAACCTGTTCAAATGTTAAAGCAACATGGTCATGTGGTACCTGCATCCCAAAACCAGCCCAGCTCGTCCCCTCCCCCCACTGCTACCCAAAACCAGCCCAGCTTGTCCCCGCCTCCCTAACCTGTTCTTCCTCTCACCCATCCCTTCCTCCCACCTCAAGCCGCACCTCCATTTCCTACCTACTAACCTCATCCCGTCCCCTTGACCTGTCCATCTTCCCTGGACTGACCTATCCCCTCCCTACCTCCCCACCTATACTCTCCTCTCCACCTATCTTCTTTTCTCTCCATCTTCAGTCCACCTCCCCCTCTCTAACTATTTATTCCAGTTCCCTCTCCCCCATCCCCCTCTCTGATGAAGGGTCTAGGCCCAAAACGTCAGCTTTTGTGCTCCTGAGATGCTGCTTGGCCTGCTGTGTTCATCCAGCCTCACATTTTATTATCTTGGTCTTGTGGCCAGCTTTTCCTTCCTGTTCATTTGTCTTTATTCCACAGACTGAGCCCACCTTCTGCTTTTGATCTTGATGCTTCTCTTGGCAATCCATATTTGTTACATATTAAGGATATTATTTTAGAAGTGTGACCCAAATCTCTCTTTGAATGTATTTTTTTGGTTCTATGTAGTTATTTTGTTTAGAATTGAATTTTCAAACACACTCCTTGCCAACCTCCCTTTGTAGACTTGAGGATGTTCCAAAACACTCTAACTTTATTTGCAGTGAATTCAATTCCTCTGTCAGCGTTGTCCTTGTTGACCTACATTCGCACTTGGTTAAGCAATACCTTGACTTTCTCACTCTAGTTTCAATATGCCCCATATCCCTAGCCGTTCATGGCTCCACATTTCATTACAATCTTCTGAGATCTCTGCATTGCCTCTCGCACGTACCTAACTGTAATATTCCACCCTAGGAGATAGTGACCTCTGGTCCTAAACTCTGGATATCTTCTCAAGACCTCGCTGCCCCTCTGCTCCCCTTGGAGCTTACCTTTTGAACCACATTATTGGTTATTTGCCTCAATGCTTCCTAATATGGATTGAATATAAGAAATGGGAACAGGAGTAGGCCATTCAGCCCTTCAAGCCTGCTCTACCATTCAGTGACATGGTGGCTGATCTTCTACTTCAGTGCCATTTTCCTACTCCATTCCTCTCGGTGTTTTTAAGTTGTAGAAATTTGTGGATCTCGGTTTTGAACGTACTAGATAACAGCCACAGCCCCAACCATAACCCTAACCCTGCACATCTCTGGGATACAGCATTATACAGATTCATCAGTTTCTGAGTGAAGACCTTTACATGAACATACGAATCAATAGCAGGAGTAGGCTATTTTGTGAGGCCATTCCCCCTGAGGAAGATGCTGTATAAATGCAAGATACAATTGTACGTGCTGCCCCCGGTTGGGGAGGAGCAGGGGGACCGCCATTGTTTTGCAGCTTTGGTATAATGTCGGCATGTTCCCAGCTTGTGGTGGGACCTGTTTGGTGAGTGGAATGTTCTGGATGTGTCTCTGGTCTCTGGTCTCTGTGTAATGCTCTGGGCTCAGGCTGTCTTGCTTGTTTTGAAGGTGACAATTTTAAAATCCAATGTTTGATTCTGCCGCATCTAGTTTGGCTCAGCGACTGGGGTAGATGGGGGAGTTGGTGGCATAACAGAGAGTGTTTCATTCCTGCCAGCACAGGTGAGCAGTCAACCACCCACCAACTATTCAATATTTAGTAGGGGAATATAAGATTGGACGTATATGCACTAGGAGCAGAAGTAGACATCTTAACCCCCCCAAGAAACTCCCTCCTGAAGCATTTTCCCTCAAGCACAGCTATAAGAACCTGCTCTCAGAGCATCTCCATCCAGAATTAGTGCATTTGGCCTATTGAGTCTGCTCCACCATTCAATCAAGGCTGATATATCTCTCAAACCCCATCCTCCTGCCTTGTTCCTGTAACTGTTGATCCTCTCACTAACCAAGAACCTATCTATCGCCATCTTAACCACACTCAATGACTTGGCCTCCACTGCCCTCTGTGGCAGTGGGTTCCATAGATTCCCCCTTGTGTGCTCGCTCCAGTAAGAGTTTCTGCACACAGTTCCCCAGGAGGAAGAAGAGGCTTGGGCTCGTGTAATTTCTTTTGTGACCATCTGATGTCTCCAGGTGCTTCGCACAGTTTTGAAATTTAGTCAGTGTTGTAGTGTAGGAATCACAACAGTAGAATTGTTTTGTGCAGAGAAAGCTCCAATAAACAGCAATGTAAATCTGCACTGCAGTGTAAGCTGTGAATTTTAGTTGTGAGATTTGAACCCAGAACTCTCTGACACAGAAGCCCACTTATTATCCGCTGAGCCACAGCTGACACTGAGTCTTTTTATTGCCAAACAACTTCGTGGCCCAATATCTCAATCATGGCTCAGTCGGTCACGGAGCGTGTAAGCTTGAGTTCCACACTTGAGACTTGAACACAAAATCTTCCCTGAAGATTCGCCGAACAGTGCTGGGATACAGTGTCAGAGGTGCTGTTTCCTACAGGGCATTAAACCGAGACCCTGTAATCCTGAGGAGTGCCAGATTAGCTACATTTAAACTCTCTCAATAACCATTGAACATGTGCCTATGGAGTTATATCATGATGTCCTTGAACTAAGACCTAAATGCATTGGCCTCTCCCTCACTCTTCACTGAGTATTTATTTCCATCAACCTGTACAGACATATTGTGTCACGTCTCCAGTGCTGGTACTTGAATCCAGATGTTCTGGCCCTGAGGCGGGGCATTAACATTGTGCTATGAGACCCCTAACTAGCCCCTGTACATAGTTACACCAAGGAAAGGTGTTGATGTTAAAGGGTTGGTGATGTCATTTCCTGCATTGGTGATGTTCATCACCAACCCAAGGAAACCTAACCAGATAAATAGAAAGCGGGACATAACACCAGCGCTTCGTCGGAGGCTCACTGATGATGTTACCTAGAATGGTGACGAAACGTCTGAAAACGAACCTTCCAGCTCAGCGAGCAAACTCACATCCAGAACCTCAACCTGAGCTACAAATCTTCTCAAGACTCGCTGTGATGAGATTGTTGAGATCAGCACCCTAACAACAAGATTCAACAGTATTTGCATCTATTTGGCTATTTTTAGAAAGACCGTGGGTGTAGTGGGAAGTGATGATTGTCCGACTGGCCCAGTAAGGAACATTACTCTTCTACTGGAGTACAGCTAGAAGAACTATACTCTGTATCTCACCCAGTGCTGTCCCTGCCCTGTGAGCGTTTGATGCCAGATTCCTCAAACAGCTCCATTCACCATCACAACATCCTTTAAATTAATGTAACACAAACCTGCTGCAGCATCCAGCTCCCAATAACAATCTAAATTTTTCCTGCTGTGCTCAGCAATTGCTTCACATTCTGAAATAACACTGAGCATAGGGGAGCATCAATTCACACAAATGGAATGAAGAAGCATGCGCTGAAATATGCCTCATGAAACAGTCCCCAAAGGAAAGGTTGAATAGAGTGGCCTAAGAAATGAGTGTTCAGAAGTATTTTGGTGGAACGGAGCCTGGGAGGTAGACATCTGGGAATTTAAGAGGTAGATCATGGGGCTGCTGAAACCCTGAGCTTTGCAATTCTTTGCCTAATCTGATTTTTTTTCTGATTTATTTGAAACACTCCTTACAAACTAAGTCCTAACCAAATTTTTGATTACCTTCCCTGATAACTCCATGTGTGGTTTTGTTTCACTTTGTTTTCCTAGCGCTTCTGTGAAGCAGCTTGGGATAGATCATCGTTTTTGGTACTGTCTAAATGCAAGTTCCTGTTAGTGACTGTGTGAGCGAAAGAAACTTTGGTTGTAAATTTAACACAGCTTCCATGGCTCAATCAGTCTGCATGGATAGATGGTTTGATGAGACACAATACAACATGCAAAATCCAAACCCAATAAATTTTAGAACTGAGAACTGATTAGCTTTTATTTTGTTGAACTGCTAGGATTTGTTTAACTTTTAAACCAGGCATGTTGACACTGGATGGTCAAGTCATTGCCTTGAGGAATGAATCAGAAAATGAGTATCACCTGTTTTGTTGTTGAGTTGAATCAGGCACAGGGGTGTGCATGTTTCTGAGGTAGGGTCACTGGACCCAAAACGTTAACTCTGGCTTTTCCTTCACAGATATTGCCAGACCTGCTGAGCTTTTCCAGCAACTTCTGTTCTTGTACGGGGTGTACCTGTCCTGTCTGTCAGCGAAGTGTAGGGCCCTGTGTCATAATAAATGCAGATTCCAATGGTTCTTGTGACACAGGAGTAGCATCCTTACCTCTGAGCCAGGAGACCTGGGTTCAAGTCCCATTTGCTCCAAATCTGTATAATAACATCTTTGAACAGGTTGTTTACAGAAAAAAATCTACATAGGCTCCAAGCACACTCATGTGTACTGCGCTGGGAAGTGTCCTGCGCTGGGAAGTGTACTGCACTGGCAGCTGTGTGAAATTTGGGAATCTGACTGACCACCTGAAATTGCTGATCACTGTAATTCTTTGCACAGTCAGGATTATCCATCAAATGTTGCCCAATCATCAAATCACATCTAATTTGGACACTCTGTTATGAGTTTTATCTGTGCAGTTTGATTAGGTTCAGTCAGCAATCTGAGGTAGTGTGGGCATGAGCCCTAGGAGCCCTTACTGAGTTGGTGTGAGATTTTACTGCAGCAGAGGTGATGACCTAATAGGGTTGTTGCTGGACTGTTAATCCAAGGACCCAAGTAATGTTCCGGGTACAAAGATTTGAATCTCACCGTGGTAGCTGTTGGAAATTGAATTCAATTTAAAAAAACGCTCTGGAATTAAGAGTCTAATGATGACAGTGAATCAATTCTTGGAAAAAACCCATCTGATTCACTAATGCCCTTTAGGGAAGGAATCTGCTACCCTTATCTGATCTGGACTACATGTGACTCCAAACCCACAGCAAAGTGATTGACTAGTAAACCGCTCTCTGTGCAGTTAGGGATGGGCAATAAATGCTGCCCTGGCCAGTGATTACCCTTATTCTGTAAATGAATAACAGGATCTTGCCATCAAGCCAAAAAGATACACTGCCTATCAGACAAAGGGGTCCATATGGCGTATGAATTTCAGTGTCAGCGAACTACCAGATCCGTAGGCAGGATATCCCAAAAACTGATGAATATCTGTTTGATTGTTCACAGTAAACAAGGTACTGACTATACCCAACCAGACTGCACTTGTAAAACTTCCGGCTCACTGTCCAATATCTCTGCAATTTGGCAACATTTACTGGACAGTCCCAAGTGTGAGAAGAATTATGCAATGTGTACTAGGGTGTACTGGAATGTACCTATACTAACACGCAGGACCCTGTTCTTTGCAGACAGAAAGAACATGCACTGTGCCTGGTCTAACTTGACAAAACAAATGACAGCTATTCTCTGGTTCATTTCCCTGGCAATGGCCTGACCAAGTAGTCAACCTTCCAGGTTTAAAGCTTAGGCAAAGTCTGGCAGTTAACTGTCAATCAGTGGTTACAAATGCATTCTGTATGGCAATACCACTACCTTAAAAAAAAGCCACTTGCTAAACAAATCTTTCTGTCCCCTCACGCAGTGCATATGTTGGATTAACTCTTGAATTGGTATTCTTGTTAGTAATCCTGATGACAACAAGTTGTAACGTTTTGAAAAAAAGTACCCTCTTTCAGCAGACACATTCAGTCTATGCCTTTATTTTAGGAGACTGAACTATATGAACAATGAAGCCTTGCTACACTGTACAGGCCTTTGGTGAGACCACACCTGAAATACTGTTCACAGCTTTAGTTCTCATGTTTATGAAAGGATATACTCATATTGAACATGGTCAAAATGACTGCTTACATTTAGTTCTGTTTTGACTTCAGCATAGGAGGTTCAAAGTTTTAGTTCTTCACTTGAAACAAAAGAATAGTTTCTCCCAACAGAAGAATCAAGTCAATTCAGTGAAATCTCAGCAGGAATGGTTTCTATATTGTGGAACTTTCAAGCCAGGAGAGTTTGGATAAAAATCTTTGATTGTTGAAACTGGGAAAGTTTAGGCCATCAGAATAGTGAAAATTTCATGCTTTCAGACTCAGAGATAAGATTCTCTTCATAGTTCAGGAAAAAGGAACTGAGAAAAGTTAGTTAAGTCAAGATTAAAAGAAGAAGTTGTGATTTTACTCAGGGATGGTTGATGTTGGAAAAACTTTGTTTTCATGCTTGTGTTAAAATATTTTAAATGCCTTCTAAATACATATTTTGTTTAAATATAATGTTTATTTTTGCTAATGCATGGTAAACATATGTTCTGCTGTTAAAGAATATCTGCAGTTTCATGTGAATATGCTTTGGGGACTAAACACCACAGAAAGTACCTGGAGCAGTTTTAATTTAACATATGATCCATCAAGCCATTCTAGGAGCTGATTTTTCCAGGATTTCCAAAATCAGTTATCACAACAAACGCAATACCCTCCCTCAGTTGATCTACCTACGGTGAATGGATTGCAACAGTTTGGGAATGCAACCTTCCCAAGGGCAACTAGGGATGGGCAATAGATGCTGGGCCAGGAGGCGATGCTCACATGCCTCGAGTGAATATCGAAAAAAAAAAGTAAAAACCAAAAAAAGACTGCATGCTGGAAATGAGAAACAAGAACAGAAATGATAGAAAAGCTGAGCAGCTCTGACAGCTCCTGTGGAGAGAAGTCAGAGTTTACGTTTTGGTTTGAGTCACCCTTCGTCAGAGTTGGTGGTAGCTGGGAAAATGTCAGTTTATATGCTGGGGGATGGGGATAATTGGTAAAAGGCAGGTGAGGATAGAGCCTCAAGTGAGAAAAGAGAGAAGAGCAGTTGGACAAACAAAGGAGTAGATAATGAGATAACAAGGTGTGGAGCTGGATGAACACAGCAGGCCGAGCAGCATCAGAGGAGCAGGAAAGCTGGCGTTTCGGGATAATGGTCTGGTTAGGAGGGTGAATAACTATTAACGAGGACTGTTAGTGGCCAACAATGGATTGTGTGTAATAGCAGAACATGTTTTAACAAGGCCTGATGTGTAGGGGTTTAAAACAAAGTTATAGTCTCAGTCGACGTACAACTGTAGACCTCTTTGAAGTAGTGACCATCAATCATTTCCATTCATCTGAGAGGAGAGACAGAGCCTCAGTTTAATGCCTCACCTGAAAAATGGGAGCTCTAATATGTGGTTATACGTCAGAACTGTGCTGGCAGATCTGGGCATCTCTGGAGTGGGATTGAACCCCAGTCTTCTGGCTCAAAGGCAAGATTACTACCCACTGAACCAAAGCAGCCACTTTTCACTGATTATGACATTAATTCCATTAATATGTGCAATTACATGGCTCACCACTCATTGGTCAAAGTGTAATGGAATGTGGGAGACACCACGAGGGTGAAGGTAATAAGGGAGAAGTTGAAGGGAATTTGAGAGTAATGTCTCTAAGTGCCACTCTCCAATTTAAAGATTTAAACATTGTAGGATGGAAGGAATGAGACAGAGAATGCATTTCGGTTCTTAGATACAGTACTTTGAATTTGAATTTTGTTGCACAGTGACAATACAGCGAGGAGGAAGAGATAAGAACTAAGCGAGAGCAGCAGAAAGGATATGGATTGCACAGCCGCAAGGAACAAAGGAAGTTAGAATATTGGTGCAGAAAAATGCAATAGTAAGGTCAACGGTATACTGGCTGTTATTTTCAGAGATTGGCTTACAAGAGCAAGGAGGCCATATCACATTATACAGGGCTTTGATGGGGCCACACCTGGAATACTGTGCACAGTTTTGGCCCCCATAGTTAAGAAAGTATATACTTGTATTGGATTTGGCCCAGCGAAGGCTCATTGGATTTGTCTCTGGGCTGAGAGTGTTGTCCTATGATTGGAATTTGAGTAATTTGGGTCTATGTTCCCTGGAGTTTAAAAGAATGAGAGGTGATCTCATTGAAACATTCAACATTCTGAAGGGGCTCGACATGGGAGACAGTGAGGGGTTGTTTCCCCTGGATGGAAAATCTAGAAACTGGGGCCACAGGAAGAGGGGCTGATCATTTCAAACTGAGATGAGATGAAACATATATAGAAAGCGCTTGGAAAAACTCAGCAGGTCAGGCAGCATCTGTAAACGAGAGAAATCAGGTGTTAACATTTTGGGACCTTCAGGTGGAAATGAAATTTCATCAGACAGGAGGCTGGAAACCATTGGCATTCTTTACTGCACTGAGTTATGATGCTTAAATGTTGAGTATTTAAGACTGACTCTGATAGATTGTTGGTGTCTCACGGATTTAAGAGAGATGGGGAGGACATGGAAAACTGAAATTGGTGCAGAGGATCAACCAGAATTTTAAAGAATGGAAGTACAGGCTGAAGGGCCTGAATGGCGTCCTCCTGTGAGGAACACCGAAAAGTGCTGGAGAAACTCAATAGGTCTAGCAGCAGCTGTGCAGAGACAGAGAGAGTTGACATTTTGTGTCTGATTTCACTAATCATCAGAATTCGGTTCCAAAATGTTAATCTGTTCTTTGTTTTCATAGAGCCTGCTGAATTTCTCTGTGTTTGCTTTGGATTTCCAGCATTTTGCTTTTATTGAAGTGGCATATTCCCTCCTCAATTCCTTACATTATCCTGAACTTTTACCTCAACAGCTGGACCCAAATTACCCTTGATTCCCAGTTGAGTCCAAACATGCATTACTTCCTGCTGTGAGTTGATTCTGAGGCCAAACATCTGCACAGCTCTTGGAAGAAGCTGCAAAGGTTTTTAACCCATTGGCCCAGAGAGAGAAAAGGTCTGTCTGAAATGGTCACTCTTATCATGAGACTGCAATTGAGAGACCCTGTCCATCCAGCCAGCATCTACCCTGCCAAGCCTTTACTTCAAAACACCTCACAATTTTCAGAGAAATCCCATCTCCTTATTCTAAACACCAGAGAATCTTGAGTCACAGCATCACCGAGCAGTTGAGATTGCAGTGGCTCAGCAGTTAGCACTGCTGTCTTACAGCATCAGGGACTTGGGCTCAATTCAAGCCTTGGGCCACTGACTGTGTGAAGTTCGCATGTTCTCCCTGGATCTGTGTGGGTTTGCCATGGGGAAGTTGCCCCATAGTGTTCAGGGCTGTGCAGGTGTGATGAGTTCACCATGGGAAATGCAGGAATATGTTAGAACAGATGGGCCTGGTTGAGATGCTCTTTGGAGGGTTGGTGTGGACTCGACAGACTGAATGGCCTGCTTCCGCACTTCAGGGATTCTGTGACTTTTCTAGTTACAGAACAAAAGGAAGCTATTCACCCATCATTCTCCAGTGTAGGCCTGTTCCACTTGCTTGTCCTTCCAAAGCCAATCCCATCATCCCAGGAATTGGTCTCGTCAATGTGCATTGCATTCCTCTCAGACAAAGCTACCTTTCCTCAGGTAATGAAACCAAAAGGCAGATTATTCAGAGGTTGGAAGAAACGGTATTGGAAAGCAATCAAAGTAATATTGATTATGCCAGCCTCTTTACTGTGAAATAATTATATTTAGAATTGTAACTTGCAATCAGTTATTATTAGCAGGACATTAAGCATTGTTAATAAAGCTACCGAGGTTCTAAAATATCTAGTTCATTAATAAACCAGTGTTGTTTGCAGTGTAGTTCAATTGATGAGTGGCCAAGAGTTGGTAACATCATTTGCTACATGAATTGATGACTGATCCAAGACAACTGAAAACATTCAGCCAGGAATCCTGATTCTGTTCATAGAATCCCATTCGGCCCACTGAGTCCACGCTGGCCCTCTGAAGAGTATCCAAACAGGCCCACCCCATTCCTGTAATTCCCATGTCTAAACCACCAAATTGCACATCCTTGGACTGTGGGAGGTAACCAGAGCACCTGGAGCAAACCTGTGCAGATATAGGGAGACAGTCACCTGAGGCTGGAATTCAACCTGGGTCCCTGGTGCTATGAGGTAGCGGTGCTGATCACTGAGCCACCGTGATCATTACACATTGCTACATAGATGCTTTATAATTGACATAACACAGAGAACTTGTGCCTTACATTTTAACAGATTGTTGAGAATGTATTTAATCATGTCCTTAGTTCCAGACCCTTTACAGTTTAAATATTACGGGCAATGAAACCTGTTATGAGCGACCCAAGAGGCCCAAGCTCAAGCCCCAGTTTCTCCAGAGGTGTCTACTAACATCTCTGATTAGAAATATTGAAACCTTGTGAATAAAGGGATCTTGTGGCAGAGTGATAGTATCCCTAGCCCTGAGCCAGAAGGTCTGGGTTCAAGTTTCACCTGCCCCAGATATGTGTCCTAACATGTCTGAGCAGCTTGATTAAAAATACTTAAACTCAATAAAAATTGGTGGAAGGAAACAGAGTCACAATTATCAATCAAGCAGGGGCTCAGGTGTTTCAACAGAGTAATAGGAATCTGGACTCTCAGTCAAGCCTTCCCTGTACAATTACAGAATCCCTACAGTGTGGAAGTAGGCCATTCAGCCCATCAAATCCACACTGACACTCTGAAGAAATCCCACCTAGACATTCTCCCCTGTCCTAATCCTGTAACCCTGGGTTTCCCATGGTTACCCACCTAGTCTGCACAACTGTGGACAGTATGGGTAATTTAACATGGCTACTCTCCCCATCCTGCACCTCTTTCGACTGCTGAAGGAAATGAGGATGGAGATAATGTTCCAATCTTCCCTACAATGGAAGCTTTATCTCCATCCTCACTTCCCTCAGCAAGTTGGGATGTAGTATATCCAATTCAGGTGACCCAGCCACTGTGGTGTGTAGGTAACCTTTGAAGCACTTCCAAATAACTCTTACCCCGTTCATGTCTCGACTATCTCCACTTCTTCTGATCTTTTTCAGCACCCACCTCCTTAGTAAATGTTGATATAAAGTATCCATTGAGTATTCTCTCCTTGCTCTATACTTATTCCTGTATCACCCATTGTTTGTGATAGGCTTCACTCCAACCCTTACAATCCACTCAGTGGTTACATCTGGGATAAGAATGTGGAGGTCGTGCTGAGGCTGTACAGGACATTGAAAAGAGCACAGCCAGAAAGCACTTTGGCCTCCTTACATATGAGGAAATATTATATTGGAGGCAGGTTCACTCTGCTGATTCCTGAGATGAAAGCGAGAGGTCAGCAGGTTGGGCTAATACTTATTGGAGTTTAGAAGAATGAGAGGTGATTGAACTGAAACATATTAGGTTGTGAAGGGGCTTGACAGGACAGATGATGGGTGAGGCATTACCTTTTGTGGGGGGATTTGGAACCACGGACACAGTTTCAACAGCAGGAGGTCCCCATTTTGGATGTAGAGCAGAAAGAGTTTCTTTTTTCTCAGATAACAAGGTGTAGAACTGGATGAACACAGTAGGCCAAGCCCGAAACATCAGCTTTCTTGCTAGATGCTGCTTGGTCTGCTGTGTTCATCCAGCTGCACACCTTGTTATCTCAGACCCTCTAGCATCTGCAGTTCCCATTATCTCTTCTTTCTGAGAGTTCTTCAAGTTTGAAAATCTCTTTTCAAGAGAGCGCTGGGAGCTGAATGTATCTCAAACCCCATAAGACAGAATTTGGATTGGTGAAGGAGTTGATGCTTTTGGGAGATTGGCAGAAATGTAGCAGTAAGCCCACAGTCATAGTTTTTATTAAATATCAGAACAGTCTCAAGGGGCTGAATGGCCAGCTCCTGCTCCTATTGTTTATGTTGCAAGATTTTTGGGTTCCCATCTGTTCATGGAACGTTGATGAACAGGTTGAGGCTTTCCAAGCGCCTGTCAATTTCATGGTTATTTCTACTGGTGCTAACTGAAGTTGAACAAACATAGAGTATGCTGGAGAAACTCAGCAGGTCAGGCAGCATCTGTGGAGACAGACTTAATGTTTCATGCCCGATGAGGCTTCTTCAGAACTTTTTTAAAAAAGAGTTTGCGTTCCTTAACTGCGGAAAGGAAGACAAAAAGGTTCTCACTAAAGCATTAAGAAAACTGAGAATGAAATGGAACAGGGGAGACCAGGACACGTTTGGGGTGGTGCGAGGGGCAGTTGATGGAGATTCAGGTGGAGAGTGTGCACGTAACAGTGACTGGTGCTGAGGGTGGGTCTCTGGATGCAGCTGGCTGAAGTGGAGTGTAGCTTGGGAATCCCTGGTGGATTTGGAACATGAAAGATAGAGCTTCATTTGGAATCCATGCAGGGTTAGGCAGGGCTGAAGGCAATCACTGAGGAAGGATATGTGGCTGTGCAATCGAGATTTAGCAAATTAAATGGACTTCAAATTCTCAACCTGCAGTAAAGTTGCATTGTGCTGATTGTCGCCTTCAGAAGCAACAGAAACAAGATGTCTCCACCGCACCGACGCACACTTGGGTAGATCAGAAGTTCAGTTGATTGGTTCCTCAAAGGCTGAGAACTTGTTGCATTTGAAAGTTGGCTTTCTTTGTTTTGTCATTTACAAAGTGTGTTTCAGGTTTAGCATTTCAGTGTGAAATCACTCGGTCTGAAAGTAATGTTACTCTTTAGTGTCTGTCCTTCATAAAACCAAAAGAAAATCTCTGTCATGGCAAGAACTACAGATGCTATAGTCAGAGAACACAGCAGGCCAGCAGGGGAGCAGGAAAGTTGATGCTTCTGAAGAAGCGTCCTGACCTGAAACATCAACTTTCCTGCTCCTCCGACGCTGCCTGGCCTGCTGTGTTCCTCCAGCTGCAAGCTGTGTGGTCTTGAGAAAATCTCTGTGATTTTTTTAAAGAATCCCTACAGTGTGGAAACAGGCCCTTGACCCAACAAGTCCATATCACCTCTTGGAGCATCCCACCCAGTTCCATTCCCCCTATAACCCACCTAATATACACACCCCTGAACACTACAGGCAATTTAGCATGGCCGATCCACCCAGCCTGCACATCTTTGGACTGCGGGAGGAAACCGGAGCACCCGGAGGAAACCCATGCAGACACTGGGAGAATGTGCAAACTCCACACATTCGCCTGAGGGTGGAATCGAGCCCAGGTCCCTGGCGCTGTGTTTACTTGGGTTGATTCTCTGACAATCAAATTGTTACTTGTCAGTATAATTTACGGACTGATGAGTTTTACTGTGTCTAAAATTTGCCAAGCCAATCAATTTAACCATGAACGTTCAAAGCAGGTTTCCGAAAAGCAGTGCAGCTTTTATTGACAAACAGTGTAGATTAGATACTTCTCCTGCCCCTTTCTCCCGACAGTCCTGACCCAGATTTTTGAGGGCAGCCTCTTCCCAGGTGGATTGCATAGACTAACAGGCTAGGCTGGCATTGAACAAAAACAAAGTTGCTGGAAAAGCTCAGCATCTGTGAAGGCAAAAGCTGAGTTAAAGTTTTGTGTCTGGTCACCCTTCCTGAGAGCAGAGGTTTCTTGGCAGTCTGAGGCAGCAGCGAGACATGTGCCACACCTGTGTCCTGATACTCTTCAATTTTCCTTGGCAGTCAAGAATCTATCTACCTCTGCCTTAAAAATATTGCATAGATTTACCCCTTAGGCGGATGTGTATGATCTTAGAGCACTATTTTGAAGAGAGCTGCAGAGTTATCCCTGGTGTTGTATACAACCAAAATAAATCTGCATGATCGCTATGACACGATCGCTCTGTATGGGAGCTTGCTGTGTGCAAATGGACGTTTCTGTGTCACAATAATTATGACATTTGAAAAGGACTAACATCAGAATATCTTGGCATAGAAGGTGTGGACAGTTTGGATGATATCCAAGCTCGGATAGAATCAAATGTCTTCCCCATCCTCCCCCACCCCCATCCCAACCCCCTTGATAGTGAGATTGCTGGAGGAAAGTGGGGAGGGGGGTGAGCATTTAAACCTGGGGGGGGGGGAATGAGCAACCCACCCCCTTCCCACCGCTGCCCTGACTATGCTTATGACAAGAAGCCCACTTTGGTGGACTATCCGCAGAATTGTTCTGATACAGAAGGAGGCATGCACTATTTCTTCAAACATTACCTTGTGCTAGCTGTTTTCCTACTCCCCACACCCCTGCACACCATGTCTATTCGCATAACCATCGACAGCTTCCCTGTGAATGGTCTCCGCTGCATTTCCAGGCAATGCATTGCACATTCTAACAACTGGCTGTGTGAAAAGACTTTCCTCACTTCATTCTCGCGTTTTTTGCACATTGCTTTAATTCTAAGCTTTTTTGTGTTTGAGCTTTTGTTTTACGAGTGGTAATGGTTTCTTCCAATCTATATTGTGCAGTCTCTTCATGGTTTTGAGAACCTCTGTAATCTCCTCTCAAATCAGTTGAGCTTGTTAGGGGCAATCAGTGACCACCTAAGGTAGCTAATGCTATTGGGATAACAAGGCGTGGACCTGGATGAACACAGCAGGCCAAGCAGCATCAGAGGAGCAGGAAAGCAGACATTTCAGGCCCAGACCCTCCTTCAGTTTGCTGAAGAAGGACCTAGGTCCGAAACGTCAGCTTTCCTGCTCCTCTGATGCTGCTTGGCCTGCTGTGTTCATCCAGGTCTATGCGTTGTTATCTCAGATTCTTCAGCATGTGAAGTTCGTACTATCTCTAATGCTACTGGGACCTCGGTTCAAATCCTGCTCTGCCTGGTGAGAGAGTTTGATTAAAAATCTGGTTTTAAGAGTCTGATGATGATGATGAATCCATTGCTGATTGTTGGAGAAAACCCCATCTGGTTCACCAATATTGTTTAGGGAAGGAAACTGCCATCCTTACCTGGTCTGGCCTACATGTGACTCCAGACCCACAGCAATGTAGTTGACTCTTAACTGCCTGCTGAGCAATTAGGGATGGGCAATAAATGCTGCCTGGCCAGTGATGTTCACATTCATAAGACTATAAAACCATAAGATATAGGAGTAGGAGTAAGGCCATTCGGCCCATCAAGTCCACTCCGCCAGTTAAATCATGGCTGATGGGCATTTCAACTCCACTTCCCTGCACTCTCCCCGTAGCCCTTGATTTCTTCTGAGATCAAGAATTTGTCGATCTCTGCCTTGAAGGCATCCAACATCCCGGCCTCCACTGCACTCCGTGGCAATGAATTCCACAAGCCCACCACTCTCTGGCTGAAGAAAGGTCGTCTCATTTCAGTTTTAAATTTAACCCCTCTAATTTTAAGGCTGTGCCCACAGGTCCTAGTCTCCCCTCCTAACGGAAACAACTTCCTAGTGTCCACCCCTTCTAAACCATACATTATCTTGTAAGATTCAGTGAATGAAGTAAAAGAAAAGAATATTTGTTTTTAGTGAGTTTGTGTGGAACCAAGAGCATGTCAGTTCCCCATCTACAGCCTCTGTGTACATCCTTATCTCCTGATTGTAAACATCTTTATACCTCAAAACAGTCGTATACATCATAGTCTGTTAGTCTGTCAGTCTGCGAATCTTTGCAGTACTTCACAGTTTTCTTCAAGTGAAGAAACAACAACACAAAAACATGTGGATATCTATCCTCTCTTGACTGTTGTCTTCCTATTTGCTGACCTGTTTGTTGCCTATGAAGCCTGGTGCCACTAACTGAAGGGGACAAAGGACCCAGCGTGAGCCATGAGAATGGAAATGAGATGGTGCTGTACAGCATGAGGAAACAGTAGCATTAACAGTCACATGTAAGAGTTTGTGATGACAGGATGGAGAAGGCTGTCTGTGTGAGAGATGTAGTTACAACAAACAGTATTGGATACAATAGCGTAAATACAACCATTTGCAAAAACCTCCCAGAGTTAGGCAGTAGGAACTCATAGGTGTTATGAATAAAGTTATAGTGGAGTGCTTGGGAATTTTGCGAGACAATCAGACAAAGTCCACATGGTTCTGTAAAAGGGAAACTGTGTTTGGTCAATCTATCAGTATTCTTTGAGAAGGTAGCCCATAGATGAAGGGGAGTGGTTGATGTGATGTGTTTAGACTCCCAGAAAGCTTTTGATGAGGTGTTAGGTCAACAGTTATAATGAAAAATAAAAGCTGATGATGTGGCAAATAGCATACTGGCATGGTTGGGAGACTGGATAGCAAACAGCAAGCAGAAATTAGACAGAAATAGGTCTTTTCCAGGTTGACTGGATGCAACAAATGGTGTGCCCCAGGGATGGGCCCTGGGTCTTCAACTGTGTATAATTTGTACAACCAATGAAGGATGAGAGTCCTCGTTACCATATTTGCTGATGAAATAAAGATGGTTTGGAAGTAAATTGTAAAGGGTCTGAAGAGGAAATGTAAAACAATTTGGAAGGATTAAATGGGTGGGCAAAAATGTGGCAAATGGAGATTAAAATGTGACTTGAATGAAACATGAAAGATCCTGAGGGGTATTTGACAGGTGGGGAGGAACTTTCTTCCTGCGAGTCTCAGTTTAAAAATCAGGTGTCACCCATTAAAGATAGAAATGAAGATCTTTGTCTTTCAGGTGATCATGAATCTTTGGAACTCCTCCTGAAAAGGTGACGGAGGCAGGGTCCTTGAATATTTTCAATGCAAAGGTGGATAGATTCTTGGTAAGGAAGAGAGTGACAGGTTATTGGGATTAGGTGGAAATTTGGATTTAAGGTTTAACTCATGATCTTATTGAATGGTGAAGCCAGCATGAGGGGCTGAATGGCTACTTTATTCCAAGTTTTTATGTTTGTATATGTGTAGGTGCACTATAGACCACAAGCTATCAGCAGTGACTGAGCTGGATGTCTTTCCAAAGTGCAGAATAGAACCTGAAGCAAAACCAGAAACTGCTCTGCTGCCAGGATGAGAGTTTGGGACAAGCCAAGCAAAGGCCAGCAGGAAAGAGAGGGAGAGGGGGAGGAAAGGGAGAGGGAGCGGTGAACCATTTGGAACTGGGAGTGGTGATGTCCTGTGCAATTGTGATCGGAAGGAGGTCTTTTGGAATAAGGAAAGTGGGGAAGAAATGGCTGTGGGAAAAGGGAGAGGAAAGAAAGAGTATTTTTGCTTGTGGGGTGGCAGAGGTAGAAGATAAGTTTCACATGAGCTACAGAGAGTAGAAAGAAAGAGAGTTCTGAAGAAGAGTGTCGAGACTCGAAGTGTTAACTCTGTTTCTGTTGCTGCAGATATTTCCAGATCTGCTGAGTTTTCCAACATTCTTTGTGTTTGTTTTGGATTTCCAGCATCTGCAGTACTTTGCTTTTAATTAGGAGCAAGGGAATATTGAGAGAGAGAGAGAGAGAGAGAGAGAGAGAGAGAGATTTAACTTCTGGCCCATGAGCTGCTATGAATAGGTGCTGGTTAGGGAGCAGGTAATTTTTGCCCATTTTCAGACAACAACCCACGTTAATGGTTAATTAAAATGTTCCACTGACCTCCACGTCTATGATAATGCACCCCCAGTCGGTGTAAAGGAGCGATGAAGAATTGATCAATTATTGGGAAAACTTAGTCGGTGGGCCAACATTAATTTTACTTCACTTTGATGATTCCCTTTTCAGAGGATGGCTCCGTAAGCAGCACAGACAAAAACCAGATCCTCTTCTAATGAGTTGCAGCATCAGCTGAAGGCTGCCATCAATGTTGAATGCTGTTCACTTTGTATTTAATCATCCTCAGTCAGCCTGATGTGTAACCCACAGAGACCAGGTTAGAGACGCCATTTATTGGCTTTATTAAGCTGGCAACGCTTGGAACAATTTTCGGACTAACTGAGATTTTCATGGCAGGTGTAACACTTTGAACCGTTGATAACTTTGAACTGATCAAAATCTCTTGCTCTCATCCCAACTTATAGTGAGTCCCAGTCAGCCATAGCCTACAGGGCTGTCTAACCTATACTGACTCTCCATCTGTCAACACCTCAGCTCTTGAACTCTTTTCCTTATTTTAAAAACTTCATCCTTCCCTATTTCTGTAACTGCCTCCAGCCTTAACCGCACTCCAAAATTTCTGTATTCCTCCAATTCTGACTTCTCCTGTTGTGTTCCGATTTTATTCTCTCCATCATTAGCAGCCATTCCGTCAGCTGCCTGGAGCTGAGCTCGGAGGTAGATTTATCGAAGCTAGGAGCAGGGGTGAATCTGTCCAGCTCACTCAACCATTCATGTTATTCCCCTATGGATAGCAAGAAGCTTTTTCCCAGAGTGGGGGACTCAATTACTAGGGGTCATGAGTTCAACGTGAGAGGAGGAAAGTTTAAGGGAGATATGTGTGGAAAGTTCTTTATACAGACGGTGGAGGGCGCCTGGAATGCGTTGCCAGCAGAGGTGGTAGACGCAGACACGTTAGCGTCTTTTAAGATATATTTGGACAGGTACATGGATGGGCGTGGAGCAAATGGACACAGACCGTTAGAAAATAGATGAGAGGTTAGACAGAGGATCTTGATCGGCGCAGGCTTGGAGGGCCGAAGGGCCTGTTCCTGTGCTGTAGGTTTCTTTGTTCTTTGTTTGTTCCATCTCAGCACCACAGACGAGGCAATGGTCTATCAATCCACAAACACAGGAAAGGCCCTGGGAACCTGAGTTCGAATCCTTCCACAGAGGAGAGAGGAATTTGAATTCAATGAAAAGAATCTGGAATTAAAAATCTAATGATGACCATGAATCCATTGACAATTATTGGGGGAAAGACCCATCTGGTTCACTAATGCCCTTTCCAGAAGGAAACTGCCTTCCTTACCTGGCCTGGCCGACATGTGACTCCTGACCCACAGCAATGTGGTTGGCTCTTAAACTGCTCTCTGGGTAATTAACAGATGGGCAATAAATGCTGGCCCAGAATGAATATGGCCCCAACAACCTTCTGTGGTAGAGAATTCCACAGGTTTGCCACTGTCACTGTGATGTGATGAGCTGGCCCAGAGATTGAGACGATGGACTGTTAATCCATTGTGCGCGGCATGCGTGGGTTTGAATCCAACTCTTGTCGCTGTTTCCAGCAATTTTCACCCTATGATTTGTATGCTCTGATCTGTCTATACTGCTGACAAAACAAAACTTTTCCCTGCCGTACACGTGATCACAATAAATCAACTCAAATCACATCAATCTGAGTGAAGACATTTCTCTTCACTTCAGTCTGAAATACTCGACTTGTTCTGGAAGTTCCAGAAAAAGGAAATGTCTTCCTGTGACCAGTCTGTCCAGCCCCATTCGCAATTTGATGAATTTCAAGTTCCCTCCCTAACCTCACTTTCTACGTTCAACCCATTCTTTAACAGTGACCTTTTTGACCCAGGTTTTGCTCCTTATGCATTTGGTGTCAAATTTTGGTTGATAAAGTTGCTGTCACATTCCTGTGTTAATTAAGGGAGCAGGTACATGGGAGGCCACCCCCTGCAAGTTCCCCTCCAAGCCACTCACCATCCTGACATGGAAATATATCGCCGCTCCTTCACTAGGTCAAAATCCTGGAATTCCCTCCCTAACAACATTGTGTGTCTAGCCTACAGCAGGTGGACTGCAGTGGTTCGAGAAGGCAGCTCACCCCCACCTTCTCAAGGGGCAACTAGGGACGGGCAATAAATGCTGAGCTCAGCCAGCAGCGCCCACATCCCCTGAATTATTTGTTTAAAAGTGTTGCATAAGTGCAAGTTGTATCTTGTGGTTTGACATAATATTATATAACTTTTGTCGCTGTGGGAGGCCGAGCAATGGAATGATTTATAGCCTAGTGCACTTCTGTGTAAAGTGTCAGACGTATCCATGGAGATTTTACGGCTGAGCTCTGTTTTTGAAACTCAATGTTGGAGGGACGCCGTGATTTTTCTTTGAAAATTGACTCTGAGATTTCTGATTTCTAACTAAGAGTGATTTCTAGCTATGTGTTGGTCCCACATCTCATGTAGAAAGCAGAAATCTGACATAGTAAGGTCAGAGATGGAGACTTTCACTGATGATCGCACAATGTTCATCATCGTTTGTCACTCCTTCAGTACTTGCTAATAAGTAGACATTCTCATTAAATACAAAAACCTAGTTCACGCTGTGTGTCAACGTGAGTCTAAAATTGGGATATGTGCATACGTCTGAAAATCTTTAGCTTTTACAGTTTGTCTGGAAATAGCAGGGTTTGAGATCCTGCAGTCTCCACCAGTGAGCCTTGACTGTGCTCAAAATATCAGGAGTGGGATGTCAATCCACAAACTTCTGAGAGAGAAAAGGGTGCAAGGATGGAATGCGATGAGAAACATATGAAAAGCCTTGTTACCCAGGCTTTGAAATGGGAACACAGAAAATGCAGATAACTCAGAAGTAGTAATTATTCATGAACTAGGGTTTAAAGTGTGGTGGCTTGTAGTTTTTAATATCATGCTTAGTGACTCACCCATCAGGGCAGGCAAGCAATTAGTTAATCCAGATCCCATTAATCAAACAGCTCTCAGCTCAGCCTGCTTCATCTTAATTAAAAAAAAGAGAGAGGCCTCAGAATCCAGGAAGCAGTCAAGCTGCATCATCATCCAGAACAGCCTGCATTTATCTAACACCGTGAACATTATGAAACATCCCACACCATTTCACAGGAGTGAGAAACAAAATTAGACAGTGACCCACTGAAGGCAATATTGAGATAACAAAGTGTGGAGCTGGATGAACACAGCAGGCCAAGCAGCATCTTAGGAGCACAAAAGCTGGACCCTTCATCAGAAAAGTGCGAGGGGAAGAGGGTTCTGAAATAAATAGGGAGAGAGGGGGAGGAGAGGCCCCTTGAGTTTTGTACAGAGGGAGGAAGGTAACTTCTTCAGGTTAGGCATCCCTGGAAGAGGCTTCGCAGTGAGGTTAAAATTGAATCAGAGATAATGGGAACTGCAGATGCTGGAGAATCCAAGATAACAAAGTGTGGAGCTGGATGAACACAGCAGGCCAAGCAGCATCTCAGGAGCACAAAAGCTGACGTTTCGCAGGGAATCTCTCCTCCCCCTCTCCTTATTTATTTCAGAACCCTCTCACCATTCCCCCTCTCTAATGAAGGGTCTAGGCCTGAAACGTCAGCTTTTGTGCTCCTGAGATGCTACTCGGCCTGCTGTGTTCATCCAGCTCCACACTTTATTATCTTGGATTCTCCAGTATCTGCAATACCCATGATCTCTGAAGGCAATATTGATGCAGGTTGCTTAAAGAATGTGAAGAGATAGGGACTGCAAGAGGCCATTCAGCCACTCATGCTTTTTCTGCTCTTCAAGGATATCATAGAGTCATACAGCTCGAAAACAGGCCCTTCGGTCCAACCAGTTCATGCTGACCCATAATCCTAAATTAAACTATTCTTACTTGCCTGCTCCTGGCTTGTGCCTTTCCTATTCATGTACTTGTCTGAATGTCTTGTAAACACTGTAACTGTACCATGGCTGGTCTTGAACCCAGGCCCCTGGGACAATACCTGAGCTATTGGATTAACAATTCAGTGATAATACTGTTAGGCTGAAAGATTCCGCAGTCACTGCGTTTAGGGAAAGAGAATTCCAAAGACTCACTTGTGTGAGCACAGCGATGCACTGTACACTGTGTACCCGCTTGTGTGAGCACAGCGACCGCACTGTACACGGTGTACCCACTTGTGTGAGCATGGCGACCAGACTGTACACGGTGTACCCGCTTGTGTGAGCACAGTGACCAGACTGTACACGGTGTACCCACTTGTGTGAGCACAGCGACCAGATTGTACACTGTGTACCCGCTTGTGTGAGCACAGCGACCAGACTGTACACGGTGTACCCGCTTGTGTGAGCACAGCGACCAGACTGTACACGGTGTACCCGCTTGTGTGAGCACAGTGACCAGACTGTACACGGTGTACCCGCTTGTGTGAGCACAGTGACCAGTCTGTACATGGTGTACCCACTTGTGTGAGCACAGTCACCAGACTGTACACGGTGTACCCACTTGTGTGAGCACAGTCACCAGACTGTACACGGTGTACCCACTTGTGTGAGCACAGTCACCAGACTGTACACGGTGTACCCACTTGTGTGAGCACAGTGACCAGACTGTACACGGTGTACCCGCTTGTGTGAGCACAGCGGCCGCACTGTACACGGTGTACCCGCTTGTTTGAGCACAGTGACCAGACTGTACACGGTGTACCCGCTTGTGTGAGCACAGCTACCAGACTGTACACGGTGTACCCGCTTGTGTGAGCACAGTGACCAGTCTGTACACGGTGTACCCGCTTGTGTGAGCACAATGACCAGTCTGTACACGGTGTACCCACTTGTGTGAGCACAGTGACCAGACTGTACACGGTGTACCCACTTGTGCAAGCACAGTGACCAGTCTGTACACGGTGTACCCACTTGTGTGAGCACAGTGACCAGCCTGTACACGGTGTACCCGCTTGTGTGAGCACAGTGACCAGTCTGTACACGGTGTACCCACTTGTGTGAGCACAGTGACCAGACTGTACATGTGTGCTTCCCCACTGCTGCCCATCTTCCTGACCATGGCAGTGTCTCCTGATATCCTTGCCATGACCCTCATTGTGCTGACCCCCAGGACTGACTGTGGATAGCCAGCCCTGAGTGATGAGTAACCAGAGCCCTGACTGACCTCTGTGCGGCTCCCTGACCAAATGACTGTGACTCCCCTCATGGGGACATAAAAGGGGGACATGGAATGGTGGTAAATTTGACACCTGAGAGGGGAGGCGGTAGTACATGGGAGGCCATGAGATATTGAGACGGGGTTGGAGCAGTTATTGGCTGTCACCCCAACAGGTACCTGATTTAAGGGGCTCAGTGCAGCATGATGGTGGATCAGAGGATTCTGTAGCTACAGGGCTCCAGGGGTAATGTTGTGAGCTGAAGGTGTACATCCTGGTGATACAGGATTATGAGGGGGTAATACACTCGTGGGCTGGCCAGAGAGAGCCTTGGTGTGGAAGTGATGGTGTTGGACTGGAGTCGACAAAGTCAGAAGTCACATGACCCACCAGGTTGTCATCCAATGGGTTAGTTTGATTTCAGGTAAACCTAATGGACTATAACCTGGTGTCACGTGACCTCTGACAGGGAGAGCCAAGAAGGAAAGCGCACAAGGGCTCAGAGGGTGACCTGGAGTAGGGACAAATCCCTGGATTCCTGGCTGATCCTGTGTTGTGCACAACTTGTGATGCCTTCCGTAGTCAATCAGCTTGAAAAGGCACACGAAAATGACTGCAGTCCCACTTGAAATGGGAGGAGACAGAGTTGCAGTGGGGGTGGGGAGCCCACATGTGGGCAATATGTTTGCCCTGTCAAGGGGCAGTTGTCAGCCACGTTCAGATAACACGCCATCTGTCATTGTAACGATGGTCATGCGAAATGTCTAAAGGTGTGAGATACATATCCTGGTCATGGTCATCCCCACCCATGTCACTGTTTCATTACTGATGCAGCTTGCTGCTCTATGTGAAGCAGAGGTCATTGTAGAGAACCTTGGAAGTGTTTGGACCTGGAGGCCTGACTGGAGCCCAGTTCCCTGACTGTAGAGATTCAGACCCGCACCCTGGACCAGCCCGGGGACTGATGTGCTGGGCCCCAGCCCCGGGGCTGACGTGCTGGGCCCCAGCCCCGGGATTGACAGTGGACAAGTAGTGTAACAGGATCCGGAAGCTGGGGGTGGGGTGGAGGGGTGGGTAGTCTGACACTGTAGCACACCCTGCTATACAGCAACATGTCCCCACTCTTCACCAAGCACTGCCCCCTGACGACCAGGAATAGCTGTCCGTGCTGAAAGACAGTGCAGGGATACTGAGTGTGTCCAGGTCAGCACGAAGTGAACGTAAAGAGAGTAAGTCAGTTTCCACCCGGAACTTCAGTTGGAACTTTCAGTTGGAAAGTAGGACTTCTGCTCTCGACATTGAGAAGCTCCTCACTGGCCATCTCATTCAATGTTCCCAATTTTCTCCCCTACCATTGGACAGGCTGTTTCAGGGACTGGGGCGATTCTGCTGGAGACACTGAAGCTAAATAGTTCCTAGTGATTGTTCCAAAGGGGATTTAATTCTAAGTTCTTGCACAGTGATGTGTGAGAGAGCGAGCCGTTGAAATGTTTTGTCTGCAATAACGACTAGGGTATTAAGTGTTCAGGAAGAGTTGACCTTTGAGTAATGTGGAGATGGATATATTACAGAAGCCTAACTGTCCACTCACAGCTCATTGGCTTTAAACACTTCGGAGTTAATTGATATTTACAGTTCCATGTGTCAGGGTGATAAAAAAATAAACTAATTAGATGTAATAGTTGCCCGAAAATGCAGGAAGATATGAGAAACGTAGATAATCCTGGAGTTAGCTGCATTACGTGACAGTCCCTGAGTCGCTGGATCCTGCTGCTGATGTGTTGTGATACCATCTCGTATTCATTCCTTTTAATAAATGATAGCCCTAAAAATCACCAGATAAAATGGTCTAGCCTGCTTTTGCTTAAGGCTCTGTCATGCTACAGCAAGGTGTCATGGTAATGAAACAAAGATTCATTTCTGTCCTTGGTCCCGATTCACCTGGGGCCCATTTGGGTGAGTTTTTTCTGATGATTTGCCTTGCAACAGAGGCTGTTCACTGGGAATCTGCGAGAGGAACGAAAGATTAGTTGAATACTTTTGCATACACCATTCTTTCCCTTTTCCTTCCCACTTCATCATCTCTCCATTTCTCTCTGTCTCTGTCTCTCTCACACACACTCTTTTTCTGAGCCCAGATTCCACAGCAAGGTGTCCATGTTGGTGTGGATGAGCACAGAGATCTTGGTGTCCATGTGCATAGATCCTGAAAGTTGCCACCCAGGTTGATAGGGTTGTTAAGAAGGCGTGCGGTATGTTGGGTTTTATTGGTAGAGGAGTTGAGTTTTGGAGCCATGAGGTCATGTTGCAGTGGTTTTGGAGTATTGCGTACAGTTCTGGTTGCCGCATCATAGGAAGGATGTGGAAGCTTTGGAAAAGGTGCAGTGGAGATTTACCAGGATGTTGCCTGGTCTGGAGGGAAGGTCTTACGAGGAAAGGCTGAGGGATTTGAGGCTGTTTTCATTGGAGAGAAGGAGGTTAAGAGGTGACTTAATAGAGACATACAGGATGATCAGAGGATTAGATAGGGTGGACAGTGAGAGCCTTTTTCCTCGGATGGTGATGGCTAGCATGAGGAGACGTAGCTTTAAATTGAGGGGTGATAGATACAGGACAGATGTCAGAGGTAGATTCTTTAGTCAGTGTAGTAAGGGCGTGGAATGCACTGCCTGCAACAGTAGTAGACTCGCCAACTTTAAGGCACTTAAATGGTTATTGGATAAACATATGGATGATAATGGAATAGTGTAGGTTAGATGGGCTTCAGATTGGTTTTACAGGTTGGCGAAACATCGAGGGGCGAAGGGCCTATACTGTGCTGGAGTGTGCTATGTTCTATGTTCTATGTGTCCTGAGGAAGAGTCACCGCACCTGAAATGTTAACTTTGATTTTTTCTTCACAGATGCTGCTAGACCTGCTGAGCTTTTCCAGCAACTTCTGTTTTTTGTTCCTGATTTACAGCATCCGCAGTTCTCTTGGTTTTTATTCAGCTGTTTGTGTTGCTGTTTTAACATTGTTGGCCTGCCAGTTTTGTGTTCAATCATGTGTTGTCAAGAGTTGGCCAAAAAAGAAAGTAAGGAAATTAAGGAGCGCGAGCTAGTTTGAGAATCAAAAGGAAGTTTCCAGCTTGAGGACAAAGGTGGAGTTGCTACAGTTCTAGAGAACCGTGGGGCCGCTTCCTCATTAGAAAGAGAGGGACAACCGAATGGTGGTGGTTTAATTTGAGAATCTCAATGCGTCAGGGCGAGGGGAGTGGTTGCGAAGGATAGTCCTTCATTGTAACCTCAACCTGTGTGGGAACTGAGCCGATGCTGTTTGGGGTCACTCTGCATCATAAATCAGCTGTCTAGCCAACTGAGCTAACCAGCCCAACACGATAGAGCTCACCTGCTGAGGAAAACAGTTCCACCACCAGAGTATGAAAGTAAATCAGTGAAAAAGGTAAGGCTGATGCGTTTTGACCCATCCCAGCCTCCTGCAGTGGTCCCCAGCATTTGCGATGCTTTAGCCAATTCAGTTCACTCCATGTGATATTAGGAAATGGTTGGAAATGTTGGATGCTGCCCCGAAAACATTTCCGCAGTTGTTTGGATGAGGAGCAATTTGTTAGGTGTATCCAGATGGCTTTTTGAAACTATTTGGCTCATCCAATGAGAGTTGGGGTCTTACTGGACCTGGTATTGAGAAATGAGCCCAGCCAGGTGATCAAAGTTACAGTGGGGGAGCATTTTGGGAATAGTGAGCATAATTCTGTAAGGTTTTGGTACTTATGGGTAAGGACAAGAGTTGTCCTGGGATGAAGGTGTTAAATTCGGGGAAGGCCAACTATAACCGAATTAGGCAAGAATTAGAGAATGTGGACTGGGAGCAGCTGCTTGAGGGTAAATCCACATCTGACATGTGGGAGTCTTTTTAGGATCAGTTGATTAACGTGCAGGGCCAGTATGTTCCTGTGAAAATGAAGGACAGGAATGGCAGGATTTGGGAACCTTGGATGACAGTGAAAATTGTCAGCTTAGTGAAAAATAAGAGTGCATGTGTCAAAGGTGTAGGCAACTAAAAGTAGATTGTCTTTGAAGATTATAGAGAAAGTGAGAAGGAGCTCAAATGGGGACGAAGGAGCAAAATGTGGGTGGTCTGCTAAGGAATCTTGTGGGTGACACCAAAATTGATGGAGTTACAGATATTGAGGAGGATTGTGAAAGGATATAGCGGGATGTGGATAGATTGCAGATTTGGGCAGAGAAATGACAGATGGAATTAAAAAAAAGGGTTACAGGGAGAATTTGGGAGAATGGGGCTGACGAAATCATCAGCCATGATCGAATGGTGTAGCAGACCCGATGGGCCGAATGGCCTAATTTCCATCTCCATTGGTCTGATATGGACAAAAGTGAGGTGATGCATTTTGGAAGATAAAATTCTGGTGCAAATTATGCAATAATTGGCAGAACCCTTAGGGGTGTTGACATACAGAGGGATCTCGGCATAAAGGTCCATAGATCTCTGAAAGTGGCAACATAGGATAAGTTGATGAGGAAGGCCTACAGCATGCTTGTCTTCATCACCTGGGGCACTGAATATAAAAGTTGAACAGTTACATTACAGCTGTACAAAACTTTTGGAATATTGCATGTAGACTGGTTGCCACACTACCGGCAGGACATGGACACTTGGGAGAAGCTGCGAAGAAGGTTCACCAGGACGTTGTCTGTTCTGGAAGGTTTTAGTCATGAGGAGAGGTTTGATAAACTCGGATCATTTTAATTGGAAATACAGAAGCTGAGGAGTGACCTGATAGAGGTTTATAAAGTTATGACAGGCAGAGATAGGGTGGAAAATCAGAGGTTTATCACCAGTGTGGAAAGGTCAACTATGAGGAGTCACAGGCTCAAGGCGAGAGGGGGAAAGTTTAGGGGAGAAGTGAGAGGAAGATATTTCATAAGAGGGTGGTGGGGTGCCTGAAATGTACTGCCAGTGGAGGTGGTGGAAACAGGCACATTAGCAATGTTTAAAATGTATCTTAATAGACACATGAATGGGAGGTGAACTGAGAGATTGAAACTCTGTATGGGCAATGGATAATATCAAAGTAAAGATCAGGAATTGACGTGGGGTTGGTGGGCCAAAGGGCCTATTCCTGTGCTGCACTGTATCAATCATACCAAAGTCTTATGCTGCAGAACCTGCTGATCCCCGAGCCAAACCGTTCCAGTACAGCCACAACATTGGCATCTACCTGATAATGTGGAAAATTGCCCAGGATGTCCTGTACATAAAAAGCAGGACAAACCCAACCCTGACAATTACCGCCCCATCAGTCTCCTCTCGATCATCAGTAAAGTGATGGAAGGTGTCAGTAACAGGGCTATCAAGCAGCTCCTACTCAGCAATAACCTGCTCAGTGACGCCCAGTTTGGGTCCCGCCAGGGCCACTCAGCTCCTGACCTCATTTACAGCCTCGGTTCAACACCTGGACAAAAGAGCTGAATCCCAGAGAGTGGGGTGAGAGTGACAGCCCTTGACAGATTTGACCAAGCATGGCATGAAAGAACCCGAGCAAAACTGAAGTCCATGTGAAATAAGAGGCAAACTTTCACTGGTTGGAGTCATACCTGGCACTGGGAAGATGGTTGTGGTTGTTGGAAGTCAGTCATCTCAGCTCTAGGAGACCTCTGCAGGAGTTCCTCAGGGTAGTGTCCGAGGCCCAACCATCTCCAGTTGCTTCAACAACGACCTTCCCTCTATCATAACGTCAGAAGTGGGGATAGTCACTGATGATTGCACAGTGTTCAGCAACATTTGTGACTCCTCAGATACTGGGTTGTTACTCAAAGAGATCTGGGTGTTCAGGTCCATTGTTCCCTGAAGATGGCAACGCAGGTCGATAGAGTGGTCAAGAAGGCATATGGCATGCTTTCATTCATCGGACAGGGTATTAAGTACAAGAGTTGGCAGGTCATGTTACAGTTGTATAGGACTTTGGTTCGGCCACATTTGGAGTACTGTGCACAGTTCTGGTCGCCACATTACCAAAAGGATGTGGATGCTTTGGAGAGGGTGCAGAGGAGGTTCACCAGGATGTTGCCTGGTATGGAGAGTGCTAGCTATGAAGAGAGGTTGAGTAGATTAGGATTATTTACATTAGAAAGACGAAGGTTGAGGGGACACCTGATTGAGGTCTACGAAATCATGAGGGGTATAGACAGGGTGGAAAGCAGGAAGCTTTTTCCCAGAGTGGGGACTCAATTACTAGGTGCAGGCTTGGAAGGCCAAAGGGTCTGTTCCTGTGCTGTAATTTTCTTTGTTCTTTGTTCTGATGCTGCCCATGTTCAAATGTAACAATATTTTAGACAGTATCCAGGCCTGGGCTGACAAGCAGTAAGTAACATTCGCACCAAACAAATGAGACACAATCTGTTCACCACCCTTTGACAGTCAATGGTGTTACCATCAGTGAATCCCCCCTATCATCAATCTGCGGCTACCATTGACCAGAAAGCAAACTGGATTCGCTATGTAAATACTGTGAACCTTCTCCAAATCCATTAAATATCTGGCAAGACATGAAAAGCCAACAATTTACAGTGAGCTATTCATCCTTGGCTGATGCATTGTGTGAGCTCTGAAATGGAAGCTTGTTTGATTCCTGTTTAGGTAGTCTGCCTTTGAAATGTTCATTTTGTGCTGGTGTACAGACTGGGGGATGTAAACAATGCTATGACATCTACAGGCTGCTGCGTTTACTTGGAAGATGTATGAACAGTGACACTTACTTGTCACTTATTGAAGTTGAACTCCAAAGTGTTACCAAGACAACACTTTGTTGGAGAATCTATAAAAGTGTGCTTCATGCACATGCTTTGCTGAATAATTGACAGTATTTTAATAAGCTCCAACAGCCACGATTCATATAGAAGTATTGTATTCTCACTGTCTGTGATTCACCCCAAGTTCATGTGTCTGCTGTGACCAGTCTGTCTGGGATGCAGAGTTTGTTTTCTTGAATGTCTGCTTTAACAGTGTCCTCTTGTGTTCTCTGTCATATGTGTGCATGTCAGGGGCATAGACCATTCAGCCCCTTGAGCCTAATCTGCTATCCTAGAAGAACATGGCTCGACTGTTAAAAACCAAAAGAACTGCTGATGCTGTAAATCAGGAATGAAAGCAGAAGTTGCAGGAAAAGCTCAGGAGGTCTGGCAGCATCTGCAAGGGAAGATAAAGTTATGTTCCGGTGACCCTTCCTCACAACTCCACACACGAATTCCACACTCCCATCTACCCCTAACCCCCAATATCTTAGATTCTTGATAGGCAAAGGAATCTATCTATCTCCTCTCGATGTATATTAAAACCATAAGATGTAGGAGCAGAAGTAGGCCATTCGGCCCATTGTGTCTGCTCTGCCATTCAATGAGAAAGGGTGATTGAATATTTTGAAAGCTGAGGTGGATTATTGTTAGGCAAGAAGTGGAAGGTTGTCAGGGATGTAGATGGGAGTGTCGAATTTGAAACACAAGCAGGATTCTCAGGGAACATGACAGCAGAGATGTGGAGAGGTTGTTTCATCTCGTGGGAGAATATAGGCCCGGAGGCATCATCTCAGAATAAGGGGTCACCCATTTGGGACAGATATGAAGAGGAATTTCTTTGCTCAGAGGGTTGTGAAATTCTCTACTGCAGAAGCCTGTTGAGTCTGGGTCATTAAAGCAAATTTGAAGCTGAGACAGATTTTTAATCAGTAACAGGAATCGAGGTTTACCGGGGCTGGGGGGGTGGGGGGGGGTGCGTGCAGTAGGGTGAGGCAGGAAAGTGGAGCTCCAAAATTACACAACCATCTGAGATAACAAAATTATTTCCTCCCTATCACTCCCCACTGGGGGAGTGAGCTAAAAATCAAGCCCCCACTGTTCCCAAAGTAAGAAAACAAGTTAAAAATTTTAATAAACACCACAAAATTCTCCAACCTGGTTGGCTGTCAGACCTGGGGTGTTAGTACACATGGACCAGGTCTCTGTATATAACAAGAGTTATGATACAGGTAATTAGACTGTAACTACAGGAAACCAATCATAGCAATGCAGGGATAGGAGGACGCCATTCAGCCCCTTGAGCCTGCTCCACCATTCAGTACAATCATGGCTGATCTGTAGCCTGAGCCCATATTCCTGCCTTTGGCCCACATCCCTAAATAACTTTGCTTATAAACTTATAAATGTGGGGAATGAGCCGGTACACTGCGTGGGCTGCGAGCCCCAGAATGCTGTGCGGGCTGCGAGCCCCAGAACGCTGTGTGGGCCGCGAGCCCAAGAACGCTGTGAGGGCTGTGAGCCCCAGAATGCTGTGAGGGCTGTGAGCCCCAGAATGCTGTGAGGGCTGTGAGCCCCAGAATGCTGTGAGGGCTGCGAGCCCCAGAACGCTGTGAGGGCTGCGAGGCCCAGAATGCTGTGAGGGCTGCGAGGCCCAGAACGCTGTGTGGGCTGCGTGGCCCAGAACGCTGTGTGGGCTGCGAGGCCCAGAACGCTGTGTGGGCTGCGAGGCCCAGAACGCTGTGTGGGCTGCGTGGCCCAGAACGCTGTGTGGGCTGCGTGGCCCAGAACGCTGTGTGGGCTGCGAGGCCCAGAACGCTGTGTGGGCTGCGTGGCCCAGAACGCTGTGTGGGCTGCGTGGCCCAGAACGCTGTGTGGGCTGCGAGGCCCAGAACGCTGTGTGGGCTGCGAGGCCCAGAACGCTGTGTGGGCTGCGAGGCCCAGAACGCTGTGTGGGCTGCGAGGCCCAGAACGCTGTGAGGGCTGCGAGGCCCAGAACGCTGTGAGGGCTGCGAGGCCCAGAACGCTGTGAGGGCTGCGAGGCCCAGAACGCTGTGAGGGCTGCGAGGCCCAGAACGCTGTGTGCGCTGCGAGCCCCAGAACGCTGTGAAGGCTGCGAGCCCTGGAGCAGTGTGGGGAACGAGCTGGTGCACCTTGTTGGCTGAGAGCCCCGGAGCACTGCATGGTCTTTGAACCCCGGGGTGTGAGATACGAGCCAGTACAACATGTGAGCTTTGTGCCCTGGAGCAGTGCATGGGGAATCCCACATCCTGGAGCAGCATGAGGCGAGGTGTATCCTGGTAGAGTGTGCATTACCTTGTTGCTGTCGAGTGCCGGTAAGGAGAGGACTGGAGGCTAGTGTGATGCGGGACAGTTGTTGAACTTGGGCCTGGCAACACATGCTGAGATGCTGCTGTTTGGTACACTCACCAGGCTGTAATGTAAACCCTTCCCTTCAATCCCCTGGTATAACAACATTTTTTCTTACTTTGTAAGATTTGTATCAGGTACTTATACCTACGATGGAGCTATTAAAAGGCAGCCATTGTAAAAACTTTTCACCGTCCTCCTGTACTTCTGTACTGGGGTACAAGTGACATTAAAGGATATTCTAATCCATTGTATTCTATTTTATTCTAATTTAAACACTAATCCCCTTATGAACTCTCCTTACACACACAGACAGAGAGAGAGAGAGAGACAGACAGACAGACAAACTGAGAGGCGATGGCCTAGTGGTATTATCGTTGGTCTGTTAATCCAGAGACCTAGATAATGTCTGGGAACCTGGGTTCAAATCCCACCACGGTAGATAATGGCATTTGAATTCAATAAAAAATATATGGAATTAAGAGTCTAATGATGACCATGAACCCACTGTTGATTGGCAGGGAAAAACCCATCTGGTTCTAAGGAGATAGTAGGAACTGCAGATGCTGGAGAAGAGTCTAGGACCGAAACATCAGCCTTCCTGCTCCTCTGATGCTGCTTGGCCTGCTGTGTTCATCCAGCTATACACCCTGTTAGCTCTGGTTCTAAGGAACCTGCTATCCTTACCTGGTCGGGCCTACATGTGACTCCAGGCTCTCAGCAATGTGGTTATCTCTGAACTGCCCTCTGGTCAATAAGGGATGGGCAATAAATGCCGCCTGGTCAGCGACGCCCTCATCCCGTTAATGAATAAAGGAAATAGACAGGGAAAAACACACATGAATGGAGGGAAGAACTCAGAAACATGTTAAGTTGCCTCTGTTCACAATTTCTGGTGAGGTAGCTCCTGTTGAAATTGAAATTTTCTTTTTGACTTTCCTTTTCTGGATGTTTCCACTGGTTTGCGAGAGGTGCAGGTCCCCACCTATCCCCTCCCTACCTCCCCACCTATACTCTCCTCTCCACCTATCTTCTTTTCTCTCCATCTTCGGTCCATCTCCCCCTCTCTCCCTATTTATTCCAGAACCCTCACCCCATCCCCCTCTCTAATGAAGGGTCTAGGCCCGAAACGTCAGCTCTTGTGCTCCTGAGATGCTACTTGGCCTGCTGTGTTCATCCAGCCTCACATTTCATAAACTGATTTTCTTCAGGTTTAAAGTGAGTTTTGACTGCAGAGAACAGGGAGGCCACTCCTGAGCAGGAAGAGATCAGTTTCTCTTTCTGTATGTTATGTCCAACTCCAAATTGTTCAGTTCCCCCTTAACAACCAGTCACATAGTTGTTAGCAGGCAGAAGGCATTTTTTCTTAATAACTGGTCACAAGGATAAATCAGAGCTTATAATCTGAAGGTACAAAGTCGGAGAGATAGTAGGAACGGCACATTCTGGAGAATCTGAGATAACAAGGTGCAGAGCTGGATGTTTCTCCCTTCCATATGCAAGGACATAAGACTGACAAACAACCTCTAAGAGGACTTGAATATAAAAACAAGGATGTACTACTGAGGCTTTATAAGGCTCTGGTCAGGCCACATTTGGAGTATTGTGTGCAGTTTTGGGTCCCATAGCTCAGGAAGGCCCTGGAGCAGGTTCAGAGGAGGCTCATGAGAATGGTCCCAGAAATAGAAAGCTTAACATATAAGAAACATTTGAGGACTCTGGGATTATACTTTTTGGAGTTCAGAAGGATGAGGGGGATCTAACTGAAATGTACAGAACACTGAATGGCCTCGACAGAGTGAATGTTGGGAAGATGTTTCTATTGGTAGGAGAGACTGGGACCTGAGGGCACAGCCTTAGAGTAAAGGGAAGACCTTTTAGAATGGAGATAAGGAGAAACTTCTTCAGCCAGAGAGTGGTGAATCTATGGAATTCACTGCCACAGAAGGCTGTGGAGGCCAGGTCATTGAGTACATTAAAGACTGAGATAGATAGGTTCTTGATTATCAAGGGGATCAAGGGTTACGCGGAGAAAGCGGGAAATCGGGGTTGGGGAACCTATTAGTCATGATTGAATGGCAGTGCAGACTTGATGGGCTGAATGGCCTAATTTTTGCTCCTATGTCTTATAGTCATGTCCATTCATTCATGTATAGGACATTGGCAAGACTACCTTTAGAATCCTGCTTTCAATTTTGCTCTCCCTGCCATAGCAATAATGTTGTTAAAACTTGAAAGGGTTCAGAAAAGTTTTGTAATGATGTTGGACGGCTTAAGATTTGGGGAGGGCTGATTAGCCTGGGGCTTTTCTCCTTGGAATATTAGAGGCTGAAGGATGTCTTATGGAGGTGTATAAAATTATGAGCGGCATGGATCTATTGAATAGCCAAGGTCTTTTTCCCAGGGTGGGAACATCCAAAACTAAAGGCCATAGATTTAAGGTGAGAGGGGATAGTATTTAAAAAGAATCTGAAGGACAACTTTTTCACACAGACGGTGGTGCGAGTATGGAATGAGCTGCCAGAAGAAGTGTTGGTAGTGGGTACAATTACAGCATTTAAAAAGCATCTACATTAGTATATGAATCAGAAAGATTGAGAGGGATAGAAGCCAAATGCTGGCAAATAGATCAGAGAATCCCTGCAGTGTGGAAACAGGCCATTCGGCCCAACAAGTCCACACCACCCCTGTGAAGACCATCCCACCCAGACCCATTCCCCCAATTTCCCATGTCTAACCCACCTAACCTAAACATCCCTGAACACTATGAGCAATTTAGCATGGCCAATTCATCTAACCTGCACATCTTTGGACTGCAGGAGGAAACCGGAGCACCCGGAGGAAACCCACACAGACACAGGGAGAATGTGCAAACTCCACACAGACAGTCGCCCAAGGTTTGAATGGAACCCTGGTCTGTGGCGCTGTGCCACTGAGCCACTGTGCTGCCCAAACTTAGAATCCCTACAGTGTGGAAACAGGCCCTCCTGCCCAACAAGTCCACATCCCCTCAGAGCATCCCACCCAGACCCTATGGCCCATAGGACTGGACTAATTTGGGATGCCTTGTCAGCATGGATAAGTTGGACTGAAGGGTCTGTTTCCGCGCTCTACATCCCCACGACTCTCTGACTCTGTAGCAGTTTAGATAGAATTGGAATCTATTAAAATACAGTGAAGCAATTTCCAAAGCATGTGGAAGAGACATATTTTCATGGATCGGTCACCTGGACAAAATGCTGTCTTGGTGACCTCATGGAGTTAACTTCACCTGCAAGTGAACAGACTGTGACCTCAGTGTCACAACTGTTACCTTTTTCCAAGCTTCTCAGCCTCTGAATGCCATACTGCTGCCTACATCCCCCATTCTATACACCAACACAAATTAACATGTCAAAGACACAGTCTCGAAATAGCAAGCAAATGCTGGAGCAGGTCTGGCAGTATTTGTGGAGAGAGAAAAACAGAGTTAACCTTTTCAGAGATGGTAGGCACTGTCGATGCTGGAGAATCCGAGATTCAGCCAAGTTCTGGAAAAGTCATATTGGACACAAAATATTATCTTGGTTTCTCCCTCCATAGATGTTGCCAAACCTACCGAATTTCTGCAACATTCTCTGTGTTTCATTCAGATTTCCAACACCCACAGCATTTTGGTTCCATCTAAATAGCAACCAAACCAGTTATGACTTGAGGTAACACAGTGTGGAGCTGGAGGAACACAGCAGGCCAGAATTTCTGAAGCAGGGTCCTGACCTGCAACGCCACCTTTGCTGCTCCTCTGATGCTGCCTGGCCTGCTGTGCTCCTCCAGCTCCACACTGTTATCTCTGACTACATTATCGGCAGCTCTTACTATCTCAGTTATGACCTGATTCGTCCTTAGCTCTCACTGTGCAACAAGCCAGAAGGCTGCATGGCTCAGTGTAAATGGTGGATGGTTCTGGTCTTTTTGACATTATTGTGTGCCCATTGTGCGACCACAATGACAAAGGGAACACTGTATTTTCAATGACATTAACTCATTTTATTATAACTGTTGGAGTCTGGAATGCACACCTTGAAAAAACTGTGGTGTTATATTGGGAAGGCAATGACCTGGTGGGTATTTTGTTATTTTTCCTTTATTTATTCACAGGACGTGGGTGTAACTGGCCCAGCAGTATTTATTGTCCATCCCTAACTGCCCAGAGGGCAGTTAAGAGTCAACCACATTGCTGTGGGTCTGGAGTCACATGTAGGCCAGACCAGGTGAGGATGGTGGTTTCCTTCCCTAAAGGACAATAGTGAACCTGACGGATTTTTCCAGCAATTGGTAATGGGTTCAGCGTCATCATCATTCGATTCTTAATTCCAGGTATTTATTGGTTTAAATTCCATCTGCTGTGGTGGGATTCGAACAAAGGTCCCCAGAACATTATCTGGGTCTGTGGACTAACAGTCCAGCAATAATACCATTTGGCCCATCACCTCCCCTCCTAGTAGGCTATTATCCCAGGACCCAAATAATATTCTGGGAGAGATAATGGGAGCTGCAGATGCTGGAGAATCTGAGATACTAAAGTGTGAAGCTGGATGAACACAGCAAGCCCAGCAGCATCTCAGGAGCACAAAAGCTGACGTTTCGGGCCTAGACCCTTCATCAGAGAGGGGGATGGGGTGAGGGTTCTGGAATAAATAGGGAGAGAGGGGGAGGCGGACCGAAGATGGAGAGAAAAGATACGTGGAGAGGAGAGTATAGGTGGGGAGGTAGGGAGGGGATAGGTCAGTCCAGGGAAGACAGACAGGTCAAGGAGGTGGGATGAGGTTAGTAGGTAGGAAATGGAGGTGCGGCTTGGGGTGGGAGGAAGGGATGGGTGAGAGGAAGAACAGGTTAGGGAGGCAGAGACAGGCTGGGCTGGTTTTGGGATGCAGTGGGGGGAGGGGATGAACTGGGCTGGTTTTGGGAAGCGGTGGGGGAAGGGGAGATTTTGAAGCTTGTGAAGACAACATTGATACCATTGGGCTGCAGGGTTCCCAAGTGGAATACGAGTTGCTGTTCCTGCAACCTTCGGGTGGGATCATTGTGGCACTGCAGGAGGCCCATGATGGACATGCCATCAAAAGAATGGGAGGGTATGTCCATCATGGGCCTCCTGCAGTGCCACAATGATGCCACCGAAAGGTTGCAGGAACAGCAATTCATATTCCGCTTGGGAACCCTGCAGCCCAATGGTATCAATGTGGACTTCACCAGCTTCAAAATCTCCCCTTCCCCCACCGCATCCCAAAACCAGCCCAGTTCGTCCCCTCCCCCGGCTATATCACACAACCAGCCCAGCTCATCCCCTCCCCCCACTGCATCCCAAAACCAGCCCAGCCTGTCTCTGCCTCCCTAACCTGTTCTTCCTCCCACCCATCCCTTCCTCCCAACCCAAGCCGCACCTCCATTTCCTACCTACTAACCTCATCCCACCTCCTTGACCTGTCCGTCTTCCCTGGACTGACCTATCCCCTCCCTACCTCCCCACCTATACTCTCCTCTCCACCTACCTTCTTTTCTCTCCATCTTCGGTCCGCCTCCCCCTCTCTCCCTATTTATTCCAGAACCCTCACCCCATCCCCCTCCGTAATGAAGGGTCTAGGCCGGAAACGTCAGCTCTTGTGCTCCTGAGATGCTACTTGGCCTGCTGTGTTCATCCAGCCTCACACTTTATTATCTAATATTCTGGGAGCCTGTGTTCAAATCCTGCCAAGGTAGGTGATGTGCCAATTTTAAAAAAAATAATCTGGATTTAAGAGTGTAATGATGATCATGAAACTGTTGCCAATTGTTTCAAAACCCAGCTGTCCTTTAGGGAAGCAGAGTGTCTTCTTTACCTGGCCTGGCCCATAGATGAATCCAGATCCACAGCAATGTGGTTGGCTCTTAATTACCCCTCTGGGCAATAAATGTTGGCCAAGGACATCCACATCCTATGAATGAATATAAAAAGGTTGCACTACATGGGAATTGGAAGGTCGGGTGAGGATGGGGAACTTGCAAGGTGTCGTCAAAACTGTGAAAATTTGAGACTAAGCAGATTGCTCTGTTAAAAAGTTAGAATGGGCTTGATCCAATTTTTATTCGCTGGATGTAGGCATTGTGGACTAGGCCTCCATTTATTGCCCATCCCTAATTGCCCAGAGGGTAGTTTCGTGTCAATCACATTGCTGTGGGTCTGGAATCACATGTAGGCCAGACCAGGTAAGTTTACTTCCCTAAAGGGCAATAGTGAACCAGATTGTCATTTGCTGGGGAAAGAACTATGGACTGGTGGTCATTGCTAGACTCTTAATCCCAGATTCTATCGAATTCAAATTCCACCATCTGCCATGCTGGGATGATGAAGCCAGGTCCTTGATCTCTGGATTACCAATCCAGTGACAGTACCACGAGGCCATTTCAAAGGCTTGATGGGACTTTTTCAGTGATGTAGATTTTTACAATTCTGAGAATTCCTAGAGCAGAAGGACCCTGATTTTTAGGAAAACCATATTTTGCTGCATAATGTGCAGTGGAAGGGTTGTAGGACACTGCTGATGGACTGGTACAGTGAATCTGCTTTCATTACTGAACTGTTTTTACACCAATGGCTAAAAACAATTAATAATAATTAAGAAAAATATTGATCAGATTTAAAGAACTAAGTGTTGAGACATAAATCTGCAATCAATGCAGTAATTCATGAACATTTTGTTGACTGGTATTTTTGAAGAGTGGACTAGAAATGTTGAAGAGACTAGGACAATGACAATAATCTGAGTTCTAATTAATGCCGATTTCCTAGAGTTGATGTGCAAAGGGTCCGTGACAGCAGTGATTTATTCCAAGAGCTTTAATTATTCATTACTCCAGAACTGTGCAGCTGTTTGGGCCTGGATTTGTTTCACTCTGAGCTGTGATGCCACTATAAATATCATTCAGTTTGGTGATAATAAAATGTGAGACGGGAGGAACACAGCAGGTCCAGCAGCATCTCAGGAGCACAAAAGCTGACGTTTCGGGCCTAGACCCTTCATCAGAGAGGGGAATGGGGAGAGGGTTCTGGAATGAATAGGGAGAGAGGGGGAGGAGGACTGAAGATGGAGAGAAAAGAAGATAGGTGGAGAGGAGAGTATAGGTGGGGAGGTAGGGAGGGGATAGGTCAGTCCAGGGAAGACGGACAGGTCAAGGAGGTGGGATGAGGTTAGTAGGTAGGAGATGCAGGTACGGCTTGGGGTGGGAGAAAGGGATGGGTGAGAGGAAGAACAGGTTAGGGAGGCAGAGACAGGCTGGACTGGTTTTGGGATGCAGTGGGGGGAGGGGATGAACTGGGCTGGTTTTGGGATGCGGTGGGGGAAGGGGAGATTTTGAAACTGGTGAAGTCCACATTGATACCATTGGGCTGCAGGGTTCCCAAGCGGAATATGAGTTGCTGTTCCTGTAACCTTCGGGTGGGATCATTGTGGCACTGCAGGAGGCCCATGATGGACATGTCATCTAGAGAATGGGAGGGGGAGTGGAAATGGTTTGCGACTGTGAGGTGCAGTTGTTTATTGTGAACTGAGCAGAGGTGTTCTGCAAAGCGGTCCCCAAGCCTCCGCTTGGTTTCCCCAATGTAGAGGAAGCCACACCGGGTACAGTGGAAGCAGTATACCACATTGGCAGATGTGCAGGTGAATCTCTGCTTAATTTGGAAAGTCATCTTGGGGCCTGGGATAGGGGTGAGGGAGGAGGTGTGGGGGCAAGTGTAGCACTTCCTGCGGTTGCAGGGGAAGGTGCTGGGTGTGGTGGTGTTGGAGGGCAGTGTGTAGCGAACAAGGGAGTCACGGAGAGAGTAGTCTCTCCGGAAAGCAGACAGGGGTGGGGATGGAAAAAAGTCTTGGGTGGTGGGGTCGGATTGTAGATGGCGGAAGCGTCGGAGGGTGATGCGTTGTATCCGGAGGTTGGTGGGGTGGTGTGTGAGAACGAGGGGATCCTCTTTGGGCAGTTGTGGCAGGGGTCAGGTGTGAGGGATGTGTTGCAGAAAATGCGGGAGACGTGGTCAAGGGTGTTCTCGACCACTGTGGAGGGAAAGTTGCGGTCCTTGAAGAATTTGGACATCTGGGATGTGTGGGAGTGGAATGCCTCATCGTGGGAGCAGATGCTGCAGAGGCGGAGGTATTGGGAATAGGGGATGGAATTTTTGCAGGAGGGTGGGAGGAGGTGTATTCTAGGTAGCTGTGGGAGTCGGTGGGCTTGAAATGGACATCAGTTACAAGCTGGTTGACTGAGATGGAGACTGAGAGGTCCAGGAAGGTGAGGGATGTGCTGGAGATGGCCCAGGTGAACTGAAGGTTGGGGTGGAAGGTGTTGGTGAAGTGGATGAACTGTTCAAGCTCCTCTGGGGAGCAAGAGGCGGCGCTGATACAGTCATCAATGTAACGGAGGAAGAGGTGGGGTTTGGGGCCTGTGTAGGTGCGGAAGAGGGACTGTTCCACGTAACCTACAAAGAGGCAGGCATAGCTGGGGCCCGTGCAGGTGCCCATGGCCACCCCCTTAGTCTGTAGTTTGGTGAACTGTGTTGCAAGGATGGATTCTCAGCCTGTATATTACAGTGACCTTTCTCCCCCATTTCTAAAGTAGCTGAAGGTCGGGGTTTCTCACTGGAGAACTGCACCTAAGATTCATTTTAAACTTCATCAAATGTGAACTTAATCTGACAAAACCAATGTCTGTATCCATCCTGTGTTTCCCTTGAGAAGCTGGTGGTGAGCTGTTTTGTTGAACTGCTGTCACCCGTGTGGCATAGATACAGTCCTCAATGCTGTTTGGAAAGGAGCCCCAGACTTTATTTTAGATGCATTAGATTTTATTGTGCTGTCTCCCTGAGTACGAGACTCTTGTGAAAAGTGTACAAGAGTTGTCACTGTCCGGTGCCATCTTAGAATACAATAGTTAGAATTAAAAAAGAATTGAGAGAAGAGCAGAAATTAAAGAAACAGAAACAAAGGGCGCAGAAAATATTCAGATCACCCTTGCCGCTGCCATGAGGCTCGAGCCGGGCTCACCAATACTGCATGCTCTAGGCCCACCATTGCCGTGGTACCACCTTCTCTGAAACCATCGTTGATGGCACAGTCTCAAGCCCTGCACCTCACCAATACCTGCACCAGGCCCACCAATGCCGTAGTCACCTCGCTCCGGTACCGTCACTTGTCGCTGGGCCTACTATCTTGGGATCAATTGACATATCGGAATCCACAGCCTTCCTGAACCAACGCAAGAGCCGGTGCTGACTTCAGAGCCATTCTCCACACCGGCACTGCCACCTTGGGCCTTGTGCTGGGCCCACCAATGTTAAAGTCAGCACGCTCTGGTCAGTGCCAGCTCTCGCTGCTGGGCCCACGCTCGGTCTCGTCACCGATGCTGATGGTTCCACCGCAGCCAAGCTCCTCATGCAAAAAGTAGGAGAGAACTGTCGGGAAAACAAAAGAAAAGCAGATCATAAAGAAGAAAGAGAAAAGAAGTGGAGGGAAGAAAGCAGGGGACGAGCAGGGAGCCAGAAAGCTGCTAATCTGCTTCCACCATCTTGGAGTCATTTTGATACAGCGACACTGAAGGAACAGCAACGTAGCTCCTGGTCAGGAAGGAGTGTGGTTTGGAAGGAAACTTGCTGGCGGTCATGTTGCCCCAATATACCCCCTGCCCTTGTTTTGTCAGGTGATAAAGATTACTGCTTTGCACTCAGAAGAATTAGTGAGAAGATGGTGTAATGCATATCATGGGCAGCGTGACTGCTGTTCTTGGTTGTTTCTTTCTGCCACTGTCAGGATTTTATTGCCTTCTATAAATTAAGGTAAAACTGAATCACCTACAACAGGGCACGGTGAGATCTTGCTAAATTTTGTGGAGACAGGTGCATGTGATTTGGGAATAGAGTGGTAGGCTGAAACCTTAGAAAGTTATGTGCAGATTTGAAGCTTGACACAAAAGAGGGGCAGCTCGTCATTCAAGACACTGAGAATGAGAAAGCCATAGCGTGGCATTTAAATAATCTCTGCTTTTTTGTGTTAACCACTGAGTAAGATGTGAGCAGAACTGATTTTCTGTTTAATAAGATGGAATGCATGAAGATAGAAGGAGCAACGAATTAATGGAGTGGGCCTTGTATCCGGGATTCAGGAATACTTAGAGGAATGAGGGAAGCTTCTTTCAAAGGGATGCTGTAAGACTTCCCCCAGTGTTGTTTTGACAATGGATCTTGCTGAGAAGTTGGAAAGACAATGGAAACTCATCCACAAGGTTACATAGATGTTGAGAGTATGGCCTGATGTATGAATGATCATAAAATATTTTTGAATGAGTGAATTAGTTAATGAGGAAGCTCCTTTCCTGCAGTTTGTTACAAATTTCCTTTTAATTGCCACAGCTGCAGGGCTCTCTACAAGGCAATCAGTGCACCAATGCAGTTCCCAGCATTAACTTCCAGAAGACACAGTCACACATAGACATTGGAGGTCTGTTGCAGATGAAACAAAATTAATGAGAACACTGTTTGTTGTCTATTAAGTAGTGTTTACTTGATATTGTTTTTAGTTTTCTTGTTATGGTAAAAGTCTTTAATGTGTAATCTTATGTGACCATTGTTGTTGCTGGGAAATATATTTTTTAAAGAGTTATTGATTTTAATGGGCATTGCAACATCTGTCATAAGAAATGCAAAGGTTTCTAATTTGATTTTGTATTATTTTGAAAAAAGTGCAGATAGAACGGAAGATGAAGCAGAGGGAATGGAAAAGCTCTGGTATCTGAGAGTGGGAGAATGCTCCTGCAGCGCATAAATGACAGCACTGAATAAGTGGGCCAAGTGGCCTGTGTCTCTGCTGTTAAAACAGGCATCAGTGACATCAAATGGAGTGGCAAGAGGGAGCCTGTGTTTACTCTTAGTTGTGAGGGTGAACAGTCAAACTCCTTTGTTTAAGACTCATTCATGGGATGTGGGTATTGCTACACCAGCATTCAATCCCCATCCCTAATTGCCCAGCGGGCAGTTGAGAGTCAACCACATTGCTGTGGGTCTGGAGTCACATGTTGGCCAGACCAGGTAAGGATGGCAGTTTCCTTCCCTAAAGGACACTCGTGAACCAGGTGGGTCTTTCTAACAATTGACAATGGCTAGAGTCTTGATACCAGATTTTTTTAGTTGAATTCAAAATCCACCATGTGCTGAGAGAACAAGTTGTAGAGCTGGATGAACACAGAAGGACAAGCAGTATCAGAGGAGCAGGAAGGTTGATGCTTCAGGCCTAGAACCTTCTTCAGAAAAGAAGGTTTGAACTCAGATCCCCAGAACAACATCTGGGTCTCTGGATTAGCAATCCACTGATAAAACCACTAGGCCATCACCTCCCATTGTGAGTTAGAACATTGTGTGTATTGGAACCAAGGCTAAAGGAGAGAAATCATGGACCCTGGTGCTTCTCCTGTTTCTGGGTCTCTTCTCACCTTGGCTTTCCCCACCCCCTTCAAACCCTCAACAGCTTTGAAATGTACCATGGGTCCAATAGACTAATGCAACATGGAGGCCATTCAGCTGATTGAGTCTTTGACAGTTCTCATGAAGAAAAATCCAGTCAGTCTGCTCATTATCCAATTCCATCTATTCCTTCCCAAATTATTTTCAAGTATCTATCCATTTTCTTTTCGAACACTAATTAAAAATTTGTACCAACCTCAAAACCCAGGAGAATGTGCACTTTGGTGTTTATTTTGGAAGAAGTCAAAACCTTTGCTTTTTTTTGGCCAATCAAGATTAAATGAAATTGAAAGCCATTGGAAACAGTTTTTATTTATTTTATTAAAACCCTACAGAATTTTATATCACTCATCAGGGTACTCAGTTCTTCAGAGCATGATCTCAGTTTTCTTGTAATACCTCATCTCTTGACCCACTCCAGTAACTGTTCTGAATTCTCAGCAAAACCCTGAACTGTAAACCGTAGTCACAGTGAGGCCAAGATAGCAAAGTGTGAAGCTGGATGAACATAGCAGGCCAAGCAGCATCTCAGGAGCACAAAAGCTGACGTTTCGGGCCTAGACCCTTCATCAGAGAGGGGGATGGGGTGAGGGTTCTGGAATAAATAGGGAGAGAGGGGGAGGCGGACCGAAGATGGAGCGAAAAGAAGATATGTGGAGAGGAGAGTATAGGTAGGGAGGGGATAGGTCAGTCCAGGGAAGACGGACAGGTCAAGGAGGTGGGATGAGGTTAGTAGGTAGGAGATGGAGGTGCGGCTTGGAGTGGGAGGAAGGGATGGGTGAGAGGAAGAACAGGTTAGGGAGGCAGAGACAGGTTGGACTGGTTTTGGGATGCAGTGGGTGGAGGGGAAGAGCTGGGCTGGTTGTGTGGTGCAGTGGGAGGAGGGGACGAACTGGGCTGGTTTTGCGATGCGGCAGGGGAAGGGGAGATTTTGAAGCTTGTGAAGTCCACATTGATACCATTGGGCCGCAAGGTTCCTAAGTGGAATATGAGTTGCTGTTCCTGCAACCTTCGGGTGGCATCATTGTGGCACTGCAGGAGGCCCATGATGGACATGTCATCTAAAGAATGGGAGGGGGAGTGGAAATGGTTTGCGACTGGGAAGTGCAGTTGTTTATTGCGAACCTACCTAGAATACACCTCCCACCCACCCTCCTGCAAAAATTCCATCCCCTATTCCCAATTCCTCCGCCTCCGCCGCATCTGCTCCCACGATGAGGCATTCCACTCCCACACATCCCAGATGTCCAAGTTCTTCAAGGACCGCAACTTTCCCTCCACAGTGGTCGAGAACGCCCTTGACCGCGTCTCCTGCATTTCCCGCAACGTATCCATCACACCCTGCCCCCGCCACAACCGCCCAAAGAGGATCCCCCTTGTTCTCACACACAACCCCACCAACCTCCACAAAACATCATCCTCCGACACTTCCGCCATCTACAATCCGACCCCACCACCCAAGACATTTTTCCATCCCCACCCTTGTCTGCTTTCCGGAGAGACCACTCTCTCCGTGACTCCCTTGTTCGCTCCACACTGCCCTCCAACCCCACCACACCCAGCACCTTCTCCTGCAACCGCAGGAAATTCTACACTTGCCCCCACACCTCCTCCCTCACCCCTATCCCAGGCCCCAAGATGACTTTCCATATTAAGCAGAGGTTCACCTGCACATCTGCCAATGTGGTATACTGCATCCACTGTACCCAGTGTGGCTTCCTCCACATTGGGGAAACCAAGCGGAGGCTTGGGGACCACTTTGCAGAACACCTCCGCTTGGTTTGCAATAAACAACTGCACCTCCCAGTCGCAAACCATTCCCACTCCCCCTCCCATTCTTTAGATGACATGTCCATCATGGGCCTCCTGCAGTGCCACAATGATGCCACCCGAAGGTTGCAGGAGCAGCAACTCATATTCTGCCTGGGAACCCTGCAGCCCAATGGTATCAATGTGGACTTCACCAGCTTCAAAATCTCCCCTTCCCCCACCGCATTCCAAAACCAGCCCAGTTCGCCCCCTCCCCCCACTGCACCACACAACCAGTCCAGCCTGTCTCTGCTTCCCTAACCTGTTCTTCCTCTCACCCATCCCTTCCTCCCACCCCAAGCCGCACCTGCATCTCCTACCTACCAACCTCATCCCACCTCCTTGACCTGTCCGTCTTCCCTGGACTGACCTATCCCCTCCCTACCTCCCCACCTATACTCTCTCCACTTTTATCTTCTTTTCTCTCCATCTTCAGTCCGCCTCCCCCTCTCTCCCTATTTATTCCAGAACCCTCACCCTATCCCCCTCTCTGATGAAGGGTCTAGGCCCGAAACGTCAGCTTTTGTGCTCCTGAGATGCTGCTGGGCTTCCTGTGTTCACCCAGCTTCACACTTTATTATCTCGGATTCTCCAGCATCTGCAGTTCCCATTATCACTGTCACAGTGAGGCCAAGCAGTTTTATGTTTTTGCCTTTGAACTCTGTCACTGTCTATTATAACCACCTAAAGCTCAGGTTTAAATATGATGCACTTTATAACCATGTCTTTGTCAAACAAGTGCACACGACTTTGTCATTCATATAATGCATGCAACTCCACTTCTTTAGACCCAGCCTATGCCAAAATAATTTTGTTTTTGAGGCATATTTTATTATTTCTTCAGGTTACTTTTGATTTCAGGGGCTCCTGTTCCATTCTCACTAATTCACTTCTGGGTGATGCAGTAGTGATATAAACTGCTTTATTTCTATATATTTATAATCTAACGTAGTTTAAGTCTGACTTAGTGGCAGATGGGTTCTCTGTGCGTCTGTAGTTAATAATTAACTTGTTAGTTTTTCTGTAGCTGTGTAGATTTCTTTTAAAACAGTTTGAGAGAGTTACTTCTGCAGCACTTTACGTAAGGATGTTTATCAACTTAGCAATGTAAACGATTATGCTGTAAAGTCTGTTAGAAATACCTAGGCTTGTGTTTTGAATTTTTAGCCTTATGGGGAGTGCCTATAGCTTATTTTTAGTATGACTTCCTGTTTTGGGCAGTGCTTTGAAGTCCTTCATGGACATAGTTGTATACAACAGTGCTCCTGAGAAAGGGAGAATGTAGCAAAGCTAGATTACTTTGAGTAAGGAGTCAGTGATAGCCTCAAACAAGAAGTGTTGGGATAAAACCCAGAAGAGGTTACTTGAAGCTGAGTACATTTAAGCTTAGGTATATGTTAGCTTCTGCCTGGAGCTATCAGCAATTTAAGTTTTCACTTTCACCTCTGTGACGATCCTTACTGTCTGCCGCACTAGTCTCTACATTGAAAGGATCACCATTCATCGTTTCTGCCACCTCTAATGGGATGCCAGCACAAAACACATCTACCATTCCTCTCCACTGTCAGATATTGGCAAGGTCCAGTCTCTCCCTGACATCGTGGTCCAGTCCTCCATCACCCCCTCATAGCACCTTCCCATGCAATTGCAGAAGGTCTAACTCTTGCGCATCCATCTCCTCCCTGGTCAGAGTCCGAGGCCTCAACCACACCTTCCAGGTGAAACAGTCTTTCACTTCTATCTCTTTCAGTCCAGTTTCCTGTGTTCACTGCTCACAGTTTGGTCTCCTTTTACGTTAGCGAGACTAAAGGCAGACTGGGTGACCACTTTGCGAAACACCCACCCTCTTTCGATAGGAATAACCCTTACCTCTCAGTTACTTGTCACTTCAATAAAACGCCTTGCTCTCATGCTCACATTTCTATCCCGGGCCTATTGCAATGCTCCAGTGAAGGACAATGCAAGCATCTTCTGCTTAGGCACTTTACAGCCTTAAGAGATTAATATTGAATTCCACAATTTTAGAATGATCCTGTGATGTCTGTTCTCCACTTTTTGTCATACATTCTTCTGTACAAAATGATCAGAGGTACAGATGAAGTGGACAGCCAGAGACTTTTTCCTAGGGCGGAGGTAGCTATTACGAGGGAACATAGTTTTAAAATGAGTAGAGGTAGATACAGGGGAGACATCAGAGGTAGGTTCTTTACTCAGATAGTGGTAGGGGCGTGGAATGCATTGCCGGAGAGGGCAGTGGAGTCAGCCTCATTAGGGGCATTTAAGTGACTATTAGATAGGCATATGGATGATAGTATAAGGTAGGGGTGAAACTTAGATAGACCTTAGGATTAGGATAAAAGTTCAGCACAACATCGTGGGCCGAAGGGCCTGCATTGTGCTGTACTGTTCTGTGTTCTATGTTCTTTCCAATCTCTCCCCAGCCTTGTTTCTGCCTTGCTTACTTCACTCTCAGCCTGAAGAATTATTTTCTACTGTCATTTACACCTGTTATAGGCTAAAATTTCTCTTCCACTACAATCAACCACCCTTTTGTCTTTTACACTGAGCCTCCAAGCCCTCTGTTTCTCCTCTTGCCTCAATCAAAACTATTCAAAAATACATTTTCCAACCCTTTTCAATTCTGATAAAGAGACACAGTGGATTCAGCGTGTTAATTTGGTTTTTCACGCTTCACATATGGTGCCAGACCTGCTGCGTTTCTCCAGCAATGTCTGTGTTTGTTTCAAAGCTCCCTCTACACTCTCCCCCCATCAAACACTCCCAGGACAGGGACAGCACGGAGTCAGATACAGAGTAAATCTCTCTCTACACTGACCCCATCAAACATTCCCAGGACAGGGACAGCACAGGGTTAGATACAGTGTAAAGTCCCCTCTACACTGTCCCCATTGAACACTCCTAGGACAGGAGTTTAGATACAGAGTAAACACTCTCTGCACTGTCCCCCATTGAACATTCCCAGAACAGGGAAAGCACAGGGTTAGATATAGAGTAAAGCTCTCTCTACACTATCCCCATCAAACATTCGCAGGACCAGAACAGCTTGGGATTGGATACAGAGTAAAGCTCCATGTACGCTACACCAAAAAATGCTCTGCAGATTGGGACATGATTAGATACAGAGAAATGCTTCCTCCAAACCACAGCAACAATTGTGTCAGTCCAACCGCCAAATATTTCAATCCCCGTTGCACTTTTTCCATTTGCTGTGCAGCTTATGCTATAGTCTGAAAGTAGATGGATGCTACAACACCTTGGCTGTGAAATCACTGTCTCTGCACGTGGGCTATAGCTCAACACTTCATAAAAGGAATAGGATAAAAATACTCAGCACCAGGTTTCAGTGCTCAGGTGTAGCGGTTATTTATGTACAAGTGAATACTGTGACCTTTCATTCTCACTGTGGACCTTTTCACAACACAGAGAATGCAATGCATTTTGCAGGGGCTGCCTGGTCCAGTGGGAGCTGCTGAATATGAGATTTCTGTTACCTGTAGATGCAAATACATTGACTAATATGAGAAACTCATTCCTGAGAAGGCCAGCATTGTAATATCTATATTGTTACATCCTCGATCTCAGCTCAGCTTCGCCTCCTATGGTTTCAGGAATGATTTTCAGGAGCAAGTTTTATTTCTTGTCATTGGGCGTATGCCCAATGTTGTGTTCTCAGTGTTTTTGCTCACTTTCTACAAGCAGCTTTTCTCTCTATTTTCTGGAATGTTCTCTGGGTAGGTAGCAATTCGCACTCTTAGCTCACACATTCACCTGCATGAATATATGAGATTGAAGGTGACTTTGGGTACCATGGTCTGTCAGAATCAGTTGCGGATTGCAATGGTATTGGCCAGGGGTAGATACCAAGCATAGAATATCCGAGCCATTGGGTTCAAGTTAATCTGTTTTGTTCATTCAGGTAGAAAAGGCCATTGAGAGTATCTGGCTGTACAAGAGATGTTTACTGTCTAGCAAAAGGACAAACTTTTATGGTGACTTAACTGAAGCTGCAGAGCGATGGAGGTCTGGGTCCATGTTCACTATGATGTAATTTGATGCACAATGGATACATTTGGGACAAGAGTCAAGATGCACATTGGATACATTTGGGACAAGAGTCAACTTTCAGGACATCTTTTTCATCAAAGAGTGATCAAGGTGTTCAAAATGCACCAGTGAGAAAATTCAAATTGCGCATGGGCTTCAACTTGGACACAGGACTTGAGGGACAAGAGAATAAAGTGGGACTGAGGGATGGGATAAAGTGAATAATCGGGATTGAGTGTGTGGGAGGGGGTTACGTGAAGCTTGAGAAAGGAAGCAGCCGGTTGAGGTCAATAACATATTTCTGTTCCCAAATGTTCATATTTTGATACTGTCTCCCCCAATTTAGAGAGAGGAATCCTGTATATGATATCCTTTCAGTCAGGATCAGAGTTACTGGGTCATAGAGTCAATCATACAGCACGGAAGCAGGCCGTTCAGCCCAAATCATCCATGCTAACCAGGTATCCCAAACTGAACTAGGCTCATTTTCCCCCGTTTGGCCCATATCCCCCAAAGCCTTTTCTATCCATGTACCCATCCAAATGCTTTTTAAATGTTGTAATTGTACTCGCCTGTGCTGCTTTCTCTGGCAGCTCATTGCAAACACACACCACCCTCTGCCTGAAGTAGTTACCCCTCAGGCCCCTGTTAAATCTTTTCCCTTTTGCCTTAAACCTATGCCCCTCTAGTTTTGGATTCCCCTACCCTGGGGAAAAGACCTTTGCTTCTTGTCCTATTCGTGCCTCTCATGGTTTTATGAATTTCTATAAGATCAGTACTTAGCTGTAGAGAAAATAGCCGCAGCCTATTCAACCTCTCCCTATAGCTCAAACCTTCCAAACCCAACAATAACCTTGTAAATCTTTTCTGAACCCTTTCAAATTTCACAACGTCCTTCCTATGGCAGGTAAACTGTATGCAGTATTCCAAAAGTGGCCTGGACATGCAATGGGATTTCTACTGGTTTGAGTCAGTCCAAGCGAGAGAGAAAGGAGGTCATGGATTTACAATGAGGGGTCACCCTTTCATGATAGATATAAGAATTCTCTCCCTCCATCTATGTCTGTCCCCCCAAGAGCTGTGTGTGCCTGTGGACCCTCATGTGGGGGGTGGGATGTTGAAATTTTATTTTTGAAAAGATAGATAGAGCACTGTCCAACAGGTGAGTTGATGGGAACGTGGGATTCCCAACGCAATAGGATCATCCAAGACCTTGCAGAATGGTGCAGCAGCAGCCGAAGGGCTGAATGGCCTCCTCTTGAGTTCCTGTTTCATATTTGCGTGAGTGACATGAGATGACTGTCCTCATGGTGACAAAGCTGCCGAGATATTCCCTCCAAAAACCCCTACTATCTCTCTGAAGATCTCAAATAAATCCAGTGTATTCTTACAATTCCCCTCACCAACACTTCCAGAAGGGTCCAGCACAAAGTAGAAATGGGAATCTTACTTTGCATCTTCAACTCCATATTTTCTCCTGTTGAAAGAGCAGGATGACCCATCTGCCTGTTCAAGGAATCTATTGACCCTAACTGACTGTGGTACTTCACAGAATGGTCACAGTGTAGTAAAAGGCCACTCTGCCTTCTGAGTCTGTACTGGCTCACTGAAGGAGCAAATAACCAAGTACCACCCAACAGCCATTGCCACACAGCCCTGTGTAGTCTTTCTTTTCACATAAAGATCTAATTTCTTGTTATAGCGTAGGCATTCATGCAGGAAGTACAGCTGTTTGCAGGTGGCACTCTGTCGGATGGCATTGGTTTCCCATCTTCGGGCCAGTTTTAGCGTGCTTTAGCGTCTAATTTCTTCTTAGCTGCCTGAGTGGAACCTGGTTCTCACAGACTGTGAGGCACTGTGTCCCAGATTCCAGATCTCTCTGTATCCCTGGTTCCAGCCTCTTGTCTATATCCCAGATTCCAGCCTCTCACTGTATCACAGATTCCAGTCTCCTGCTGCATACCAGATTCCAGCTGCTTCTTATGTTTTTCCAGGTGTGGTCATTGTTTCTTTAACCCATTTATTGCTCTTGATCCTTCCACCGCTTGGGACAGTTTCTCCTGAGCTACTCTGTCTGACGTACCTGACTATAAGCCATGACCAAAACCTTCTCTCTACATAACCTGTTTCGAGGAGAACAGCTCAAACTTCTCCAAGCTGTTATCACACTTGAAATTCCTCATTCCAGGAGCTATTTTAGTGACTGTTTCCTTCGCTGTGTTCAATGCAGTTGGGAGGAGTTATACAAACACAGGACATGTGCAGTAATTGTGGAACAGGATCAAATGAGGTGAAGCGGATATAATTAGCATCATAAAGATGTACATCATGGAAACAGACCCTTCAGCCCAACTTTTCCATGCAGACCCAATATCCCAAATAAATAGTCCCATATGGCTCTCAACCCTTCCTATTCATGTATCCACACAGATGTCTTTTAGATGTTGTAACTGTACCAGCCTCCACCACTTCCTCTGGCAGCTCATTCCATATACACTCCACCTTCTGTGTGAAAAAGCTGCCCCTTAGGTCCCTTTTAAATCTTTGCTATCTCACCTTAAACCTATGCCCCTCTAATTTTGGATTCCTCCACCCCAGGGAAAAGACCTTGTTCATTCACCCTACCCATGCCCCTCATGATTTTATAAGCCTCTATAAGGTCACCCCTCAGCCTCCGAAGCTCCAGGGAAAATATCCCCAGTCTATTCAGCTTCTCCCAGTAGCTCAAACCCTCCAACCCTGGCAACATCCTTGTAAATCTTTTCTGAGCCCTTTCAAGTTTCACATCATCCTTCCTATAGCAGGGAGACCAGAATTGCACACAGTATTCCCAAAGTAGCCTAAACAATGTCCTGTATAGCAGAAATATGACTACCCAACTCCTGTACTCAACGCAGTTTTGGGCCTCATATCTCAGGAAAAATGTACTGGTCCTGGAGTGGATTCAGAGGAAGTTCATGAGAATGGTCCCAGGAATGAAAAGCTTAACATATGAGGAACATTGAGGACTCTGGGTCTATCCTTGTGGATTTTGGAAGGATGAGGGTGCGGGGGGATCTAAATGAATCTTACAGAATACTGAATGGCCTGGACAAAGTGGATGCTGGGAAGATGCTTCCATTGGTAGGAGAGTCTGGGACCCAAGGACACAGCCTTAGAGTAAAGAATAAGAATCCCTACAGTGTGGAAACAGGCCCTTCGGCCCAACAAGTCCACACCGAACCTCAGTGCATTCCACCTGGACCCATCCCCCTATAACCCACCTAATCTACACCTCCTTGAACACTATGGGCAATTTAGCATGGCCGATCCACCTAACCAACACATCTTTGGACTGTGGGAGGAGACCAGCGCAGACACAGGGAGAACATGCAAACTCCACACAGATAGACACCCAAGGCCGGAATTGAGCCTGGGTCCCTGGTGCTGTGAGGCAGCAGTGCTAACCATTGAGCCACCGTGCCAACCTGTAAAGGGAAGACCTTTTAGAACAGAGATAAGGAGAAACTCCTTCAGCCAGAGAGTGGTGAATCTATGGAACTCACTGCCACAGAAGGCTGTGGAGACCAGGTCATTGGGTACATTTAAGACTGAGATAGATAAATTCTTGGTTATCAAGGGGATCAAGGGATACAGGGAGAAAGCAGATGAATGGGGTTGAGGAATCTATCAACCATGATTAAATGGCAGAGCAGACGCAATGGGCTGAATGGCCTTTTTTTTGCTCCTATGTTTTATGGTCTTATGGCCTCTGGCGTCTTGGACAAGATTTATCCCTCAGTCAGTGTCACTAAAGCAAAAGATATGGTCATACATTTAATTGCTTTTGGGAGCTGGCAGTGTGTAAATTGTCTGCTATGTTTCCTCCATTACGGTAGTCACTGGTTGTCCATGAAACACTTTTACCACATCCCTGGGTTGTGAAAGGCCTTCTCCCATAAATAACTCAAATATTCTGGTCTGAGTGACTGACTCTGCCCTTCTGTTTCAGATGTTTGTGGAAGAAAGATTTTGCCAAGCCTCTCTGCACATCACTGAATCATTCTCTTGTTATTCTGTCAAACAGCGATGTTCCCTTTGAATGATTCCAGTTGGTGACCACTGTTAATATCGAACAAATGGAACCAACCTGGAAGCATGGAGTATTCTGGCCTGCAAATAAAAGCGAGGACAGATGAAGCTGTGAGAAAAAAATGGTGCAGCTAAGGCTTGTTTTTTCTGATTAACAGCTGAGCAATGAAATGAACCAGAGCGTGAGAGGAAAGATTACCTTGTTGTAATGGCTGAATGGTTTCCTTCATCAGCTTCGTTATGGTTACAGCTTTTAGTTCCAGGGATGTCTGTTAATGGATCTGTCTGTCAGCTCCCTGGGCTCTAAACTGTTGATGTTTTGACTGTTGAAGTGGCAGACAGACCAAACTCTTTGGAGGGACAACACCCCATTTTCCACTTGGGGTCCCTACAGCCCTCCAGACTTAATATCAAGTTCAATAATTTTAGGAACTAAACTCCCCCATGTCCCAGCCCCCTACCCCACACACCAGGCCTTGTTACCACACAGCCTGCCACTACACACCCCCTGTTGTTAATCACTGATAGTCCCCATGAACAGCCATTCATCCTCCCAGCCTGATCATTAGCAACTCCTTTGTCTGTCCAACTGTCTTTCTCTCTCTTTGGGCTCTATCCTATCGTTTACTCCCTACCCCACCCACCTCCCTATTTTCTCCATATAAATTGAAGTTTTCCCAACCACCATCAGTTCTAAGGAAGGGTCACTGGACCTGAAACGTTAACTCCGTTTTTCCTTTCACAGATGCTGCCAAACCTGCTGAGCTTCTCCAGCAACTTTGTTTTGTTCTTTTTTTTCTATTCATTTGTCAGATGTGGCCATTGCTGGCTGGGCCCAGCATCTCTTACCCATCCCTAGTTGCCCCTTGAGAAGGTGGTGGTGAGCTGCCTTCTTGAATCACTGCAGTCCATGTGCTGTGGGTTGACCCACAATGCCCTTAGGGAGGGAATTCCAGGGTTTTGACCCAGCGACACTGAATGACCGGTGATATATTTCAAAGTCAGGATGGTGGGTGACTTGGAGAGGAACTTGGAGGTGGTGGTGTTCCCATGTATCTGCTGCCCTTGTCCTTCTAGATGGAAGTGGTCGTGGGTTTGGAAGGTGCTGCCTGAGGATCTTTGACAAATATCTGCATCTTGTAGAAAGTGCACACTGCTGCTACTGAGCGTTAGTGGTGGGGGAGTGGGATCCTTGTGGATGTGGTGCGAATCAAGCAGCTGCTTTGTCCTGGATGGTGTTTAGCTTCTTGAGTGTTGTTGGGGCTGCACCCATCCAGGCAAGTGGGGAGTATTCCATCACACTCCTGACTTGTGCCTTGTAGATGGTGGACAGGCTTTGGGGAGTCAGGAGGTGAGTTACTCGCCACAGTATTCCCAGTTTCTGGGGTGCTTTTATAACCACTGTGTTTATGTGGTGGGTCCAGTTGAGTTTCCGGTCAATGGTAAGCACCAGTATATTGATAGGGGGGATTCAGCGATGGTAACACCATTGGGGTCAAGGGGCGGTGGTTAGATTGTCCCTTATTAGAGATGGTCATAGCCTGGCATTTGTGTGGTGCGAATGTCACTTGTCAGCCCAAGCCTTGATATTGTTCAGATCTTGTTGCATGTGAACAGGGACTGCTTCTGCACTATCTTGACTGGCAGTAATCAGTGGAAACAGGGAAGGAGATGATTCAACCCACTGGGGTTGGAAAATAAGGACTAGTCGCTGATTCTAATCCCACCATCTAGCACCTGGTCTGGTAGAACTCCACTTACACTCAAAGCCAGTCACCTTGACATGATTGATTCCTACCTGCGCAGTACCCCGTAGATAATCACCTGGGACCATTCAGCTCATGGTCCTATCCAAGGTTGACTAGGTGCTACCTTCTCAACTTGGAATCAGTTAATTCGGGGCTCCAGGCCTCCTCCAGAGGTTAGGTGCAAAGGTTTAGTCTGACATTCCAATGCAGTATTACAGGAGCAAAAGATTTGAAAAAAACTCAGCAGGTCTGGCAGCATCTGTGCAGAGAAAACAGAGTTAACGTTTTGCATCCAGTGACCCTTTCTCAGATATTTAAAAGGCATGTTCAAACTTACAAAAAGTTTTTTGCTTGTTAAATAGGGAGGAATCATCTCCAGTTGCTGGATGTTTGATAACCAGAGGGGCACCAGATTTAAAATAATGAACAATTGAAGGAGGATGTGGTGGAAGTAGGAGTTTTGTTTTAGCGGTGAGTTGTGATCTAGACAGATTCAAGAGGAATTTTCAACAGGAGGAACTGGAAAAATACCAGAAGGGTATATGCAACCCTATGGGGAAATTAGACCCACTAATTGGGTAGCTCTTTCAAACAGATAGAATTGGTGCAATGGGCTGAATGCCCTGAAATTGGAGAGAAGAGACCTGTACAGGAGCAGGGCTCGAAGAGTGTTTATTGAGAACAAAACTCCAGTTTAAAGCCTGGCAAGAAAATAGTTAAAGGGAGTGTTGATAAAATATGAAATGGGATAGATTATTAGATTATGAGCATAAAAGTGAGTAACAATTAATTTCCACCTGACATCTGAAAAAGTACCTTCACTCCGAGAGTGATAGATGTTTGGAATAATCAATCAAGGAAGGCAGTGCTTCAAGATTTTCAGGAAGACACTTGCTGATGATATGGAGGGAGAGTTAATACATTCAAGAGCTGAACTTGAACAGTTTGAATGACCTTTCTAATCTCTCGTGTCCTTATAGTTATAACAAGGCAGTGGGGTCTGGAGTGTCAGTGAACAACACGTTACAGTGCCGTATGGGAACTGAAGCTGAATAGCTGAGCTCAAAGAGGTGGTGACTTAAGATGAAAGAAACAGATTAACAGAAGTGAACAAGAATGGAAAACAGTAAAAAAAATAGACAAGATAATAAAATGTGAGGCTGGATGAACACAGCAGGCCAAGCAGCATCTCAGGAGCACAAAAGCTGACGTTTCAGGCCTAGACCCTTCATCAGAGAGGGGGATGGGGAGAGGGAACTGGAATAAATAGGGAGAAAGGGGGAGGGTCTAGGCCTGAAACGTCAGCTTTTGTGCTCCTGAGATGCTGCTTGGCCTGCTGTGTTCATCCAGCTTCACACTTTATTATCTTGGAATCTCCAGCATCTGCAGTTCCCATTATCTCTAAAAAAAAAATAGACAAAGCAAGTTGGCCTTGGAATTAGATTTTTAGGAAAACTGAGAATCAGAAAGGAAATAATTTGGGGAGAAAACTGTGACTGGCCCAGACCCAGATGTGGCTTTGAAAGATGGTGTTGTGATTGAAATATTTGTACTGTTGGTTTGAGCCAAAAAAGCAAAAGCTTCTACTTTTATGACTTTAGAATGTCCCGAAGCATTTTGAACTGATTAAATATGTTGTAGGTCTAGTCATTGTGATACAAAGGCCAATGGAAACACAGCAAGCTTCCACAAACAGCAATTTGTCAGATCTGATTGATTTGGGGATGTGACTGAGCTCCATTCACTGATCACTGCCTGTGCTATTGACCAACATTGGCGCCCACCACAGTCCTGCCTCGGTTTCAAAACCCTCACCTTTGTTTTCAAATCCATCTGTTGTTTTTATGCAATCTTTTCAAACCCTCACAGCCCCAGAGTCCTTGACAATCTGTGCTCCTCTAATTCTGACCTCTTGAGCATGCTCGGTTTTCATTGCTGTGTCATTAGTGGCCATGCTATCCCAGGCCCCACGCTCTCGAATGTCTTCCCTGAAACACTCTGCTCCTTGTTTCCTCCTTGACACCATCCCAATGTCATAGCTCAGTGCAAGCCTCTGGCTTTCAGTGCAGAGTGTTTATCCATTGTTACTTCAGACAGCTCCTTAACTCACTGCAATTTCCTCTCTTGTACTTTGCAGTTTTCTACTGGTCTTCTCTTGCCTGGTACTATCAGTCTTCTCCACGATCAAGGAGTATGAGCAGCGATCAGAAGGAGCTCTGTATATACTGGTGAGTAACGTCAACTGTTAACTGTGTGACTAAGTGGAGCTGGTCCTGCTTAGATTCCAATATGAGGTGGAGAGTGGGTATTTCTCGTTGTGGTTAGGGAACACCAGAAGTCTGAAATTGTGCAGGTTAGGTGGGGTGGCCATGCTAAATTGCACAGTGTCCAGGGATATAAAATCATAAAATCATAGAATCATAGAATCCCTACAGTGTGGAAACAGGCTCTTTGGCCTAACAAGTCCAGACCGAACCTCAGTGCAACCCACCCAGACCCGTTCCCCCTATAACCCAACCAATCTACACATCCCTATGGGCAATTTAGCATAACCAATCCAGCTTGGTGGGTTAGCCATGGGAAATGCAGGATTACAGGTTACGGGGACGGGGTAGTAGAATGGTTTTGGATGGGATGCTGTTCAATGGGTTGGTGTGAACTCAGTGGGCTGAATGGCCTGCTTCTGCATGGTAGGGGTTCTATGACTCTAAGAATTTTTAGTAACAGGATAGAACTGTCTTCAGAGAGGAGCACCGTGTTTGGGGTAATCTCATGGGGATGTTTAGGATATATGAAGAGTTTGATTGGATGGATGGAGAGGTTTCCTCTGGTGGGGGGGAGGGGGTGCACACCAAAGAGGAACAGCTGTAAAATCTGAGCTAGGCCAGTGAGAGGTGATGTCAAGAACCGCACCCTCACACAACGCACAGAATGGAAATCTGGAAATCTCCTCCTGAGGAGAGGGTGAGTGAGCTAAAACTTTCAATACTGCGGTCGAGAGTGGCTCAGCGGTTAGCACTGCAGCCTCACAGCGCCACGGGACCTGGGTTCAATTCCAGCCTCGGGCGACTGTCTGTGTGGAGTTTGCACATTCTCCCCATATCTCTGTGGGTTTCCTCCCACAGTCCAAAGCTGTGCAGGCTAGGTGGGTTGGCCATGCTAAGTTGCCCATAGTGTCTAGGGACATACAGGCTATGTGAGTTGGTCATGGGAAATGCAGGGATGGCGTAGGGTGTTGGGAAGCTCTTTAGAAATTGGCATGGGCTCACTGGCCTGCTTTCACACTGTGGGGATTCTATGATTCTATCAGGGATATGGATCCAATCCTTTTAAACACGCTGATCAGAAGTGCTCACAAATCCCTGTGCTCTAAGGGATGATTCAGCAGTCACTGTCAAACTCTCTCAATGTTTGAAAAATTTCTCGAAGACGTGAATACATTATATAAATGCAAGTCATGTCTTTTGTGTGATCGCTGTTGGCATGGAGTCACTCACAGTCTAAATGGCTGTATGGTTGAGGTGCGTATTTACTGAAGATTACTTACTGAAATATTTACAGCACAGGAATGGCCATTCAGCCCAATGAGTCTATCCCATTGTTTATGCCTTATGAGTTTCCTTGAGCCTACCTCATTAATCTTATCCTGTCCTGTGATTCCTTTCTGCTTCATTGTGTTAGCCCAGCTTCCAGTAAATGTATCAACATATTTGGAGCAGCTCCTGACTTCCCAAGTAGATTTAAGAGTGATTATGAAACATTGATAACCCTTAGCTTTGGGCTGCAGGCAAATGGTAACATCTTCGCTTCACCTATCTGATTAAAATGCCCTTCCAAATTTTATCAGGCCACTGCTCAACTATTGGGCCTTCGAGGGGAAAAAAAAATCTCCAGCCTGTTCAGGCTTTTCTGACAGCGCCATGGCCTCTCAAGTCTGGCATTATTATTACTAATTGCTTATTTGTGATATCTCCAATCTCCTTTCATTGGCATGGAGACCCAGAACAATAGCATTCTACTGCAACCTAACCAAGATTTTGTAGATGCTTGAAAGACACGAGTTGAGCTTTCAGGTTCAGGGTGATCTGAGAATTGTTTTATCTCTTCTCATGCTGCAGGAAATAGTAACAATTGTGGTTTTTGGCGTGGAGTACATGGTGCGGATTTGGTCTGCTGGGTGCTGTTGTCGATATCGAGGATGGCGAGGGCGACTGAAGTTTGCACGAAAACCGTTCTGTGTGATCGGTGAGTGGATGCAGTCACCTATCCCGTTTCCCTTGAAGGATGCCACTTTACTTGAGCTGCACAGGAGGATCCCTGGTGGCTACCTGGCTTTAACAGTCTCCCTTTGGGCCATGGGAATAAAAAATCCTGCTGGCAGTGGTCCCTACCCCTGGACATGTTTGCTGAATGTGGCTGGGAACTGCAACTGAGAACATTTTCCAAAGCGGAGCATTGTTCTGAGGTGTGAAGCCACTCTTAGTCAAATACTTTTCAGAATTTTTGAGAGGTAGACCAAATGCACAATTTTCTCAAAGTGATGTTGACAACAGAATATTAGAATAATGTCAGACCACATCCAGGGAGCCAGAATGATAAAGGCTGTGTGGTTATCTAATTGTGAATCTAATCTCACACACACGCACACATACACACTTTCTCTCATATGCACACACATACACATAGACATTCACATATGCTCTCACTCAAACATACTCTGTCACAGACTCTCTCTCTCTTTCTCGTGCACACACATACTCTCTCAATTTTCTGGGGATCTGGGTTCAAATCTCACCAACGACAGATGGTGGAATTTGAATTCAATAAAATATCTGGAATTAAGAATCGAATGACGATGACCCTGAATCCATTCCCAAATGTTGGGAAAAACCCATCCGGTTCACTAATGTCCTTCAGGGAAGGAAACTGCCATCCTTACCTGGTCTGGCTTACATGTGACTCCAGACGCACAGCAATGTGGTTAACTCTTAAATGCCCTCTGGGTAATTAGGGATGGGGCAATAAATGCTTCCGAGCCAGTGATGCCCTCATCCTGTGAATGAATAAAGGGGAATTAAAAATATACACACACACACACACACACACACACACACACACACACACACACACACACACACACACACACACACACACACACACACACACACACACACACGGAAAACATACTAAACATATAACCCTGAGATAACAAGGTGTGGAGCTGGATGGACACAGCAGGCCAAGCAGCACCAGAGGAACAGGAAGGCTGACTTCTCGGGCCTAGCCCCTTCTTCAGAAAAGGGTCCAGACCCCGAAACGTCAGCCTTCCTGATGCTGTGATGCTGCTTGGCCTGCTATGTCCATCCAGCCCCACACTGTGTTATCTCGGATTCCCCAGCATCGGAAGCTCCCGTTATCCCTGACACATACAACCCTGTCGCGTTGGTTTCCCAATCTTTTCAATTCCCTGCTGAAGGCCTTGATGTTACCTACACACTGATAACCAGCCTGTTGCTCACGGCCTATATTCTCCATTCGGTTTTTTTTGGTGCTGAGTTACAGACTTATTTCCTTCAGCTTCTCTAAAATCAGTTTGTCTGCACTTTTGACAGAAATTTGGAAAAAGTGACTAAGAGAGAAATGGGAGAGAGATAAATGGATGTAGATACTGCTAGCAGTTCCCTCGTTTCTCTGTATTTCACTCCCATTGCATGGTCTGTGTTACACTGAAACCTGACCAATTGGACGGCTGTTACTATGCTGAGCTCTCCCGAACCCATAACACATGGTGCCAATTTTTCTGGGTTTGATGTCCCGAAGCCTAAACAATTTCCCAAGTGAGATCAGTCAGCTTCAAGAGACAAACAACTCCTTGCAAATTGTCCCCTTTTTAAACCAGTATCATAACATAGAACATAGAACATTACAGCACAGTACAGGCCCTTCGGCCCTCGATGTTGTGCCAACCTGTCATACCGATCTCAAGCCCATCTAACCCACACTACTCCATGTACGTCCATATGCTTGTCCAATGACTACTTAAATGTACCTAAAGTTGGCGAATCTACTACCATTGCAGGCAAAGCATTCCATCCCCTTACTACTCTCTGAGTAAAGAAACTACCTCTGACATCTGTCCTATATCTTTCACCCCTCAATTTAAAGCTATGCCCCCTCTTGCTCACTGTCACCATCCTAGGAAAAAGGCTCTCCCTATCCACCCTATCTAACCCTCTGATTATTTTATATGTTTCAATTAAGTCACCTCACAGCCGCCTTCTCTCTAACGAAAACAGCCTCAAGTCCCTCAGCCTTTCCTCGTAAGACCTTCCCTCCATACCAGGCAACATCCTAGTAAATCTCCTCTGCACCCTTTCCAAAGCTTCCACATCCTTCTTATAATGTGGTGACCAGAACTGTACACAATACTCCAAGTGCGGCCGCACCAGAGTTTTGTACAGCTTCACCATAACCTCTTGGTTCCGGAACTCGATCCCTCTATTAATAAAAGCTAAAACACTGTATGCCTTCTTAACAGCCCTGTCAACCTGGGTGGCAACTTTCAAGGATCTGTGTACAAGGACACCGAGATTTCTCTGCTCATCTACACTACCAAGAATCGTACCATTAGCCCAGTACTTTGCCTTCCGGTTACTCCTACCAAAGCGCATCACCTCACACTTGTCTGCATTAAACTCCATTTGCCACCTCTCAGCCCAGCTCTGCAGCTTATCTATGCCTCTCTGTAGCCTACAACATCTTTCATCACTATCCACAACTCCACCGACCTTAGTGTCGTCTGCAGATTTACTAACCCATCCTTCTATGCCCTCATCCAGGCTGTTTATAAAAATGACAAACAGCAGTGGACCCAACACCGATCCTTGCAGTACACCTCTAGTAACTGGACTCCGGGATGAACATTTCCCATCAACCACCGCCACCTGTCTTCTTTCAGCAAGCCAATTTCTGATCCAAACTGCTATATCTCCCACAGTTCCATTCCTCCGCATTTTGTACAGTAGTCTACTGTGGGGAACCTTATCGAACACCTTGCTGAAATCCATATACACCACATCAACCGGTTTACTCTCATCTACCTGTTTGGTTGCCTTCTCAAAGAACTCAATAAGGTTTATGAGGCACGACCTTCCCTTCACAAAACCGTGCTGACTATCCCTAATCAATTTATTCTTTTCGAGATGATTATAATTCCTATCTCTTATAACCTTTTCCAACACTTTACCAACAACTGAAGTAAGGCTCACTGGTCTATAATTACCAGGGTTGACTCTACTCCCCTTCTTGAACAGGGGAACCACATTTGCTATCCTCCAGTCTTCTGGCACTATTCCTGTAGACAATGACGAGTTAAAGATCAATGCCAAAGGCTCGGCAATCTCTTCCCTGGCTTCCCAGAGGATCCCAGGATAAATCCCATCTGGCCCAGGGGACTTATCTATCTTCACCCTCTGAAGGATTTCTAATACCTCTTCCTTGTGAACCTCAATCCCACCTAGTCTAGTAGCCTGTATCTCAGTATTCTCCTTGACAACATTGTCGTTTTCTAGAGTGAATACTGTTGAAGAATATTCATTCAGATCTTCCCCTATCTCATCTGACTCCACACACAACTTACCACTACTATCCTTGATTGGTCCTAATCTTACTCTCGTCATTCTTTTATTTCTTAAATACCTTTTTTCCCCTTTTTTTTCATTTTCAGCCCCAAATTAGGAAGATGTGACCTCTTACATAATGGACTCTTTCAGAAGATTCCAAACAAAGGAAGTTTGCCCATTGGAAAATTCAATTTTCTGGGCAGTTCCTACAGAACCTGCTGCCTGGAGAATTTTGCATGGTTTTGATATGCAACTCCAGTTACACTGCCCCAAAGATTTCTGAAGTACCTGAGTATCTCTCTCTCTTTCTTTGTGTCTTTTTCTGTCTGTTCTGGCCGTATCTGTCTCTGTTACTGTGTCTGCCGCTATTTCTCTATCGCTCTATTTTCCTCTTCATCTGTCTGCCTCATCGTTAGATTGTGTCTCAGTCCTTGCCTCTTTGTCTGTTTCTCTCATTCTCTCTGTTCTTTCGCTTTCTCTCCCACTATCTCTCCATTCCTCAGTATGCCGCTCCGTTTCGCTTTTCATCTGTCAGTCTCAATTTTTCACTGCCTTTTCGTCTTGCTATCCGTGTGTCTCTCTCTCTCTCTCTTTCATTGTCTGTCTCTCATTCTCTGCGTCCCACTGTCTTGTCTTTCCCAGTCTCTCTCCTTCTCTGCCCGTTCTTCTCCCCCTTGCGTGTTCTGTGTGCCTCTGCCATTGTTTCCAAATCTGTCTGTCTGTTTCTCTCTGTGTAATTGTCCCAAACTTGCTTTGTCTGCCACTCACCCCCTCTGTCTCTCTCTCTCTCTCTCTCTGTCTCTCACTTTCTTTGTCTATCCCACTGTCTCTACCCCCTCTTTGTTTTCTTCTCTCTCTGTCTCTCTCTCTCTCTCTCTCTGCCTCTCACTTTCTCTCTCTCTGTCTCTCACTTTCTCTGTCTATCCCACTGTCTCTACCCCCTCTTTGTTTTCTTCTCTCTCTGTCACTCTGTCTCTCCCCCCCTCTCTCTCTCTCTCTCTCTCTCTCTTTCTATCTGCCTCTCTTTTATTCCAGTAGATCCTGTTTTCAGTTTGTTTTACATTGCTGCACTGACTGATGGATACAGGATACCTCCTCGAGCCCACGCCTCAGGCTCCTTTCATTCCCTGAAGCTATCAGCTGGGAAAATCCTCAGCCCCTTTCCTTCACAAGTTGCTGATATTGAAACCTAAAAGCAGGAGCTAGTCAAACTCAACTTTATCCTCCCTCACAGAAACTGTCAGCACTTCCCAGTTTAAAGAGCTGTCATTAACTCCCATAGTTAGGGAAAGGGAGTGGGGAAAATTGGAACATTTTGTGGAATGATTGTACATGTTGGATTTGAGGGATAGCTGACACTTCAGTGAAATGGTTTTATTTGACCTGCCTTTCCATTTCTAGATGTCATGGTTCTCGTGGCCTCAATAGCTGTCCTTGCAGCAGGGACCCAGGGCAATGTCTTTGCTACATCAGCGCTGAGGAGCTTGAGGTTTCTCCAAATTTTACGGATGATCCGTATGGACCGGAGAGGGGGAACCTGGAAGCTGCTGGGATCGGTTGTCTACGCACACAGCAAGGTAACTCCGCGAGAGGGATGGTGAGCAGGACTCGGGGAGTAGGAGCAAGAGTGGGCCATTGGTTCATCGAGCCTGCTCCGCCATTCAGTGGAACAGCGGCTGAGCCGTATGTTCCCATTCCTTCATTCCTGGTGAGATCAAAATCCCAGCTCCTTCAATCCCGAACACACTCACCAACTGGGAGAGGCCAGACCGCTCTCAGGTAGAGAAGTCCCAATACTTTCAGTGAAGAAATTTTGTCTAATCTCAGTGGGAAGGCAATGGCTTAGTGACATTATCGCTAGACTATTAACCCAGGCATTCAGGCAATATTCTGAGAACCTGGGTTCAAATCCTGCCATGTGGAGTTTGAATTCAATAAAATCTGGAATTAAGTATCCAATGCTGATCATGAAAACCTTGCTGATTGTTGGAAAAACCCATCTGGTTCACTCATGTCCTTCAGGGAAGGAAACTGCCATCCTTACCTGGTCTGGTGTCCCATTGTAATATAATTGACTTTCAACTGTCCTCTGGGCAATTAAGGATGGGCAGTAAATGCTAGCTGAGCCATCCCATGAATTAATTTTAAAAAATACTAAATGATCAGTTCCTTATCCCAAGACAGTGCCCTGCACAGAGCAATGCCTATGGGAAACATTCTCTCAGTATCCACCCTGTCAAGCTCGTTCAGGACTGGGATGTTTCAATGAAATCACTGCAACTCCACGGAATATGTACCCAAATTACTCAATCTCCCATCGGAGGATAGCTTTACCACACTGAGTGAGTCAACCTTTGCTGCCCTGTCCCCATCCTAACTTCAGTTTAGTGACTAAATCTGCTCGCAGTTCTCCCTCCAGAGACTGGTGGCACTTAATCTGTGTTGCAGCCTCACACTGAAACCTGCTGACAATGAAAGAAAAATGTCTGAAATACACTGGAGTGCAGCGCAAGTGGAGAGAGATATGGGTCTGTGGAGAGGGAGCTGGAGGCTGTGAATGCAGCGGAGGAGGAGGGGGGCCGGATCAGAAAGTGTCTCTGCTCAGCCTCCTGAGATGAGCGGAGGGAAAATGTCCGTTCCAGCAAAGTCCATGAGAAAATGAACAAGGAACTAGTGTAGGCCATTCAGCTGTTTGAGCCTGCTGCACCATTCCATATGATCATGGCTGATCCGACTTTACCCTCAACTCTACCTTCCTGCAATTCCCCAATAATCTTTCACCCCCTTGGTCATCAAGAATGTATCTTCCCCTGCCTTAAAAATATTTATAGATTCTGCTTCCTCTGTCTTTTAAGGAAGGGAATTCCAAAGACTCTCACCCTCTGACAGAGAAGAAAACTCTTTCCCTATCTCTGTTTTAAATGGGAGCCCCGCTGTTTTTAAACACTGACTCCAGCTTCCAGCTTCTCCCAAAAGAGGAAACATTCTTCCCACATCCTGCTGGGCAAGACCCCTCAGGATCTTAAATGTTTCAATTAAATCACCTCTGACTGTACTCAACTCTGCAGGATACAGGCCCAGTTTATTCTCTGCAGGTAGCCTGCTGATCCCAGGGATTATTTGGGAGTATTTAGATGTGCAGTTTGATACCAGGGCGTACAAGGCTATGGGCCAAGAGCTGGAAAATGGGATTAGAGAATAGTGAGGTGGTTGGTTCTGACTGGCATGGATGGTCTGAAAGGCCTTCTCAAGCTGTTGACCTCTATGGCCCTATGACGATGACTTTATTAGTGAGGGGTTGGGGGGAGGAGGCATCAGCCCTTGGTTGGAGCTGCCTCCTGTATGTATTGGGTGGAGGTAATGTCCTCGGCTCAGCCATAGAATACACTTAGTTTGACATGTCTTTGCATTCCTCAGAGAGCACTGTCACCCCCAAACCCTCCCCATGCTCTACCACCTACATGGGTAGCATCTGCCCCTCCCAGTGAGGTTCCTTTTGCTGCCCGAGGCCTCTGGCAATCTGACTGACCCTCCAGGCCTCAGCAACGTGTTCCCAGTTCCTGACTGGTTGGCACTGGATGGACTGTGCAATGGGCAGCCAACGTACACCCTCAGGCCAGGAACCCAGCCACAGACCAGATCGGTGCCAACTGGGAAATACAGCTGGGGCACCCTGGGCAGTGCAATGTTGGCCCTGGCCTGTCCCCTGGGCCTTTTCTCTTCTCTAAATTAATCCATCTGAGCATTTTGAACTCTTTGTATGTGGATAGATTAGAATCAGGCTTTGCATTGGCTAACAGGTCTTTGCTAACTGCTAAACAGCAATTTATGCATGTGCATTGTGGGCTATTCAACTGTAAAAGCATCAGATTTTCAGCAGGACCTCTCCTTCCAGAATAGCTCACTGTACTATTTTGAAGAGAAGGGACAGTTAGCCCAGAATCCTGGGGTCACTGTTTAATTCATCAGTCAGCCTCATTAAAACGGATCCTTTACTCAAAGTAGGACACACAGTTTTTAAAAAAAAAATTGCCATTTGAGACAGAGACCAGGAATTGTTTGTCTCCCTCTCGGGGTAGTTAGTCTTGGAACTCACTTTCCCAGAGAACAGTGGAAGCAGGATCATTGAATATCTTTAAGACAGAGATAGATTCTTGACTGATGAAGGAATCAGAGCATCAGAATGAAAAGGATAACAGCATAATGGTACGGTGGCACAGGGGTTAATACTGCTGCCTCGCAGCATCAGGGATCCTGGTTCACCTCAGGTGACTATCTGCGTGGCGTTTGCACATTCTCCCTGTGTCTGCGTGGGTTTCCTCTGGGTGCCTCAGTTTGCTCCCACAGTCCGCAGATGCGCAGGTTAGGTGAATTGGCCATGCTAAATTGCCTGTAGTGTTCGGAGAGGTGTAGATTAGGTGGGTTATAGGGGGATGGGTCTGGGTGGGTGCTCTGAGGTTGGGTGTGGACTTGTTGGGCTGAAGGGCCTGTTTCCACAGTGTAGGGATTCTATGGTGTTATCAACTGGCAGAACAGACAGGAGGGGCTGAATGGCCTCCTCCTGCTCCCTGTTGGTGTAATCTAATGGTTTGCCACATTACTATTTCTATGTGCTTGCTGCATTTGCTAATTGACTGATGTAACTCCGCTCAATTGGCTGTGAAGTGTTTTGAGACAGCATGAGGTTGTGAAAGTTGCTATATAAATGCAAGTCTTCTCTTTTTTTTCTCCATGTCTCATGTCTCACTTCCTTGATTCTCACACTTCAGTTCCAGCTGTTTGTCTTGTTTCTTCCTCTCTCACTCCCTCTATCTCCTCACTGTGCCCAATGCCTTTCAGGAGCTGATCACTGCCTGGTACATTGGCTTCTTGTGTCTCATTCTCGCCTCCTTCCTGGTCTATCTCGCTGAGAAAGATGACAATGAAGATTTTGCAACGTATGCAGATGCTCTCTGGTGGGGTTTGGTGAGTGTTTTCATCTCTGTCCAAATTATTGTGCTTGATTTCTGAGCTTCGCTGAGGGACAGGGAGCAGGTTATATGAATGGCTATCAGTTGAGAGAGGGTGATGTTCAATGGGACTTGGGTTTCCTTGTGAATCACTGAGATGCAGCAGGCCATGACGAAGTCAAGTTGACCTACATAGTGAGAGGGTTCGAGCACAGGAACAAGGGTGTCTTGCAGCAAATATACAGGGCACTGGTGAGACCACATCTGGAATATTGTGTGCAGGTTTAACTCCTTATCTGTGGAAGATATTCTTGCTTTACAGACAATGCAGCAAAGGCTTCCTAAACTGAGAGATTGAGTTGGTCAGGATTGTATTCACTGGCGTTCAGAAAAATGAGGGGGTATCTCATTGAAATTCTAACGGGATTAGACAGGTTAGATGCAGAAAGGATATTCCTTATGGTGGGGCGAGTCTAGAACCAGCAGTCATAGTTTAAGGATAAAGAATAAACCTTTTTGAAGTGAGGTGATGAGAAATTTCTTCACCCAGAGAGTGGTGAGCCTGAGGAATTCTCTACCACAGAAAGTGGCTGAGATCAAAGTGTTTTCAAGAAGGAGGTAGATGTAGCCATTGTTGCTAAAGGGATCAAAGGATATGGGGTAGGATGGCATTACAATATTACACTGAACGATCAGCCATGGTTATATTGAATGGTGGAGCAGGCTTGAAGGGCCGAATGGCCTACTCTTGCTCCTTTTGCAGTTTCCATCCTTGGCAGACAGAACTGGCCCCTTTGTGCTGAGGGGTTTGGTAACTCAATGCTTAGCACTGCTGCCTCAGAGCCCGCTCAGGTGACTGTGTGGGGTTTGCGCATTCTCCCCGCATCTGCATGGGTTTACTTCATTTGGTCCGGTTTCCTCCTACAGTTCAAAGATGTGCAGGTTGGGGTGGATTGGCTGTGCTAAATTTCCCATAGTGTCCAGGGATGCGCAGGCTAAGTGGGTTAGCCATGGGAAATACAGGGTTACACAGATAGGATCGAGGGTGAGTCTGGATGGGATGCTCTTCAGAGGATCAGTGTGTACTTGATGGGCCGAATGGCCTGCTTCCACACTGTAGGGATTCTATGGACTGGGTCTCCATTCCCTGAGTGGGGACATCCATTGGCTGAGTCTCCTGAGTGGATAAAACAATTCAGAAACTGTGAATTGCATTCATTGGCTGAAGTTCAGCAATTTGATAGAAGTTGACAAGGTTTGGGATGCTATTCAATGCAAGATGTCCTAGTGGCAGACTTTACCTCCTGGTTTTATTGTGATGTCTGAAGAGATGAGTAGCTGACGGCCCAGCCACTACTCTTCAATCATCTCAAACTCCATCCAAACTCTCTCCAATTCACTAGCACTTTCACCTCTTCAACACCACCCTGAAGCTCTCTATTTGGACAAGCTTCTGGTCTTTTATCTCTTCACTTTTCATTCAATCTTGGGACGTGGGCATTAGAAAATAGAATGTATAGAATATCCTTTATTGTATTTTTACAATGGCTGCCTTTTAATAGCGCCATCGTAGGTGTAAGTACCCGATACAAATCTTAGAGTAAGAAAAAATGTTGTTATACCAGGGGATTGAAGGGAAGGGTTTACATTACAGTCCAGTGAGTGTACCAAACAGCAGCATCTCAGCATGTGTTGCCAGGCCCAAGTTCAACAACTGTCCCGCATCACACTAGCCTCTAGTCCTCTCCTTACCGGCACTCAGCAGCAACATGGTAATGCACACTCTACCAGGATACACCTCGCCTCATGCTGCTCCAGGATGTGGGATTCCCCATGCACTGCTCCAGGGCACAAAGCTCATGCGGTGTTTCAGCTCGAACCCCAAGACTTGCTGCTGCCCAGACATGCTGGTATTTATCTCCATTACTGGCAATGTTGGTATTTCTTACCCTGAGACAGGAGATCTACCATGTTGTCATGGGGGGACTGGAGGCACATACAGACCCAGACTAGGTGAGGATAGCAGTTTTTCTTCCCTTGTTATGATCTCAGTTGATATGAATATAGGCAAATCAGATCAGGAGTGAAACCCAGCTTTTCACACCCTAACCTTCTGTTTTTTTTTAAACTGTGGAGGATAATTATGCATCACATTTGCAAGACGCTGTCTCTGTACCTTTAACAAAAAATAATAAAATGTACATTAAACAAGAAAAAGGAAATTAGACTGGACAAAAAGATTGGAATGATTTCATCACAATATTGGAAAAGGATTCAAACTCATGCTGTTCCTATATCTGAGCAATATCCTTATCAGTCACAAAAACGCTTCCGATTCATGACCAGCTCCATACCACACCTTCTCACTCAGTTTGGTACCTGGTTTCTTTTCTGTAACTTTAAGCATGTTAAGTAGATGATATTTCTTCAGTTGGTAGTTCTCCTTGAGACACCTAAAATAAACCATGAACTGTACTCCTTGTTAACTTCAGAGCAAATTTAAGTTCCCTAACCTCAATTTCCAACAGTTTCAGGATTACAAACTATATACTCCTGTCTGCACTCCCTGACATATGTGCATACACTCCCTCCCGGACCTTTCTGCATCTTTGTGCTTCTGAATTCCTGTTTCTAGGCAACAGCACAGTGTATTCTATCTCCTTTTTTATGCACTAAACCACTTATCCCTATCTCTTCACTTCAAGGCCTGTAAAATCTCTTTAAAATTGCACGCAGAGTCTCCCAAATTCTCTGCACTGATCTCATAAGCACAACTCTAAAAATGAAACTCAAACCATGTCTCCCCCACATCTGAACACAAAAAGAATGTATAAATTAAATATAAAGTTATACATTGTTTCGAACGACCAAAAGGACATTAGTGAGGAAGTTGGGGCTTGACATAATCCAACAGCTTCATTCTCACTTCTGTGCGACTGGCTTTTCATTTGTGGCCTGATGTATCTTTACAGATCACCCTGACAACCATTGGATACGGTGACAAGTACCCGGTCACGTGGAACGGTCGGCTCTTGGCTGCAACGTTTACTCTCATTGGGGTATCGTTCTTTGCTTTGCCGGCGGTAAGCAGTACACAGGGAGGAGTGAATATCGCGGTGCGCTGCGTCAGCCTGGACTTCCATTTGCAATCAAGGCCCTATCCCCACCCTCACCTCTGGTTTGATCCCAACTGCTGATTGGATCCGAATACCTGAATGGATCACACTCCCACTGGATCCCCACTGTCATCAGGATCCAGATCTCCCTATTTGATCCCAATCATCACTGGATTGGGACTCTGATCTAGATCCCAACCTACCTGGGTCCCAGTTCCATCCAAATCTGAACCTCCATATGGATCTTGACTGCCCTGTGGGAGCTAACCCTGACCAGATCCTGATCCACATCTCTATTTAGTTTCCAACTCTTGCTAGATCCTAACCTGTCTGAATCTGAACTCCCTCACCAAGAAGGGAAAAGGTTCCTTTATGCCTTGTTTGATCATTTATTGATCTTTCTTTCATTGTGATTGGGTCAAGATACCGAGAGAGTAGAGAGAAACAGTTGAAGAGAGAAATGAGAAAAAGAATGACTGAAGGAAAGGAGGATTGAAAAAGTGAAAGGAGAGATAATGAGTAATTATTTACAGCATTGCTAATGTCTGTGTTATTAATTCAAGGAAGGGATTGAGTGGGGATGTTTTATGAAGGTAGTTGAGTTAAACCATCTGAGGCATTGATTTTGATGGGATTTGATTATCAAGGGAAGCCTGGCTAAGTGGCTCACAAGCAAGTTAGGGGTTTGAAATACTGGAATAAATATAAACATTCTCCAGAATTTTAATTCACCAAGATTAGGAGTTTGGACATTGAGTGACCAGCACTGGATTGGAATTGTAATGCTTCAGCAAACCTTTCTGTTCCAGTGTTGATCCACATGTTTGGTCCAGAGCATGTAGTGTAGGTGACTTACAGTTCAGTGGGTAGCAGTGAATGCAGGCGAGTGGAGATATGAGGAGAGTGGTTCCTGATGAATCCGGGTTAGGGTTGCACCAGTAACTGCCTGTACTCCTGGTTAACACCTTCATTGATCTGATTTCTGCTGCCACATTCAGAAGCTAATTTCCCTGAGTCCACTCTGACTCCACCTGAGGATTTGAATTAACCTCTTGGTCCTGTAGCTAACTTCATCTGCCCCTCCACAGAGATAGAATTGAGAGTTCCTGACTGCCAGGGTTTTGTTGTTAGCTATTGACTGCACTTTGAGGTGCAATTGTCAAAACATAGGAACAGGAGGCCCTTCAGCACCTCAATCTCTTCTCCTACTTTGTGAGTTCATGACCAATGTTTACCTCAACTCCATGTACCCTCCTTGCTTCCTTTCCTCTTAAAACGTTTGCCCAAAAACAGTCTGTTGGTCTCAGTGTTCAAGATGGAAACCATGGAAGAGCTCTTCCTGATGTTTTATCTTGTTATCTAGGGAATTCTGGGTTCTGGCTTTGCTCTGAAGGTTCAGGAGCAACATCGGCAGAAACATTTTGAGAAGCGGAGGAACCCTGCAGCTGGTCTCATCCAGGTAAGACAGATGTGCTCCATGCTTACGGTCAAAGGTGGAAGGGCACTGGGCTAGAAGGACCAATGGAACATCATGGAATAGCATTGATAAATTTGAAGAATTGGATTAACTGCCTTGAGGGAAACTCAGTGGGATGGCCAAGGCTGCTTTTGGGCTTCCATAGGCCAGACGGAACCAAGGTTTGAAGTGGACAATTCCTGGTTCTGCTCAGCCTAGCGACTGACTGAGGGAGTGAGTCAGCTGCTTTGAACACTGATCCAGGTGTTGCAGAGATAAAGGGTGGGAAAGTGTACAATTCTAAGAAGAATAATCTGACAATCTTTGCATTTGTACGTTTCACACAAAGGCTGCCTGGCGATATTACTCGACCAGTCTCTGTCGGACAGACCTACATGCTACCTGGCAATGCTTTGAGCAAACCCTGACCGTCCCAATGTACAGGTAGGTTTGGGGACAAGTCCTCCCCTCTCTCCAAAACAATATCAGACTTGGCTTTATGATTTACTTTCGCTTTATTTATTTAATTTCAAATTTCTTTTTATTTCCTTCCATTTTAGTTCAGTTCCGCACAAGTTTATTTTTGCTCCATCTCATCACTGTAGTGTCAATGCCGTTGTCATGCAGGTGTTTCCATAGAAACCTGGATTCCACACGCAAGGCTTTCTGATAAGTGGCATTTGGACAAGTAGGTACATTGTGTGTATCTGTGTCACTGTGCTTTGTGAGTGTGCTTCCTGGTGGTAAACTCCACTCACTGAACAAAACCTACACCATCTGCAACACCACATTCTGGAAACAACACCAACAACACATTTAAAACCGTAAAAAAAGAAGTGTTTCTTTCCCACACTCCTAGCCCAGCGGAAAGTTAGACTGAAACTGTTCCTTCGCAAGGTGGAACCCAGCCCCCCCTCCGCCCCCCGCCGGGGGAATGTAGAACATGGGACTGTGGCCACAGAGTAAGATCATTTAGGATTGAGGTGAGGGAGCCTTTTCTGGATTCACTCTTGGGGTAAGGGCATCACCTGCTGGGCTGGCATTGGTCGCCAATCCCTGAGCGACCTGGGGCATTTAAAAGCCAACCATCCTTCGTGGAATTTTTCCTCAGAGGGTTGTGGATTGTGCCTTTGAGTCTTTTCAAGTCTCAGCTGAATGGATTTCTGGGTACAGGTGAATTTAAGAGCATTTAAATGGTCACTGGATAAGCATATGGATGATAATGGAATAGTGTAGGGTAGATGGGCTTCAGGTTAGCTTCACAGGTCAGCACAACATCAAGGGCTGAAGGGCCTGCACTGAATGTTCTATGTTCTATATAGTGGAAGATGAGCTGAGTTGCATCTTATTGAAAGGAGAAACAGATAAAAAGCAGCTGAAAGGCCTTCTCTTATTCCTATTTCATATTATCTTTGTTTGTCCTGAAGTGTACACACCATCTGACAAAGCAACACACATCCCAAAACAACAGGTTTGACTCTGTCACTGTACAATGGGGTCCTTTTTCACTGTGGAAAGTTGCAGCCTAATGATGTCTTATTGTTGAAGCGAATGAAGATATTGGGATCCTGACAGAAACAAAGCCAACTATGGGAGTCCAGAATGGATCATTGGAAAGTATTGTTGTGCATTGGAGCTGGCCCTACTTCTGAGATGGGATGCTCAGGTTCAAGCCCCACCTACTCTGAAAGTGTGTGATAATATCTCTGAGCAGGTTGTTTTATAATATTAATAAATCCTGACTTTCCAAAGGATTCCCTGTGAGTCAAAGCGCTGCTCGAACATGTCCCCAAAAGATGGCCAGTCACACAGCCTTTCTCCCACCTCCAGTAATTTTATGAGCAGAAGTGTTCAAATAGCTTGTCCCTGGGTTTCTCTTTGGGTGTTATTTCCCAACGTGACATGGAAGTGAAACCCTGAAAAATTTGAATGATCCTGCCCAGACTGGCAATCCAACCTGTAACTGACCAGCCCGATTAAAAATAGGATTGGATCCTTCAAATTGGACCTAGGTTGTCTTCCCTGCTCCCCGCTCTCTGGCCATTTGCCCTAACTGGTCCCTTCTGGACGTGTTTTTGCATGCACGTGTGTGTGTTACAGACACCTGGGCCTTGAAATTTTACCATTCCATGCTCCAGCCCCAGGTTTGCACCACAATTATATGGGCTGCGTTTTATCCTCTGGGTTTTGCAGGAAACCTCTCGTTGATCTGGATCAGGATTACTATTGGTCTTCCCAAGTTTCCAAACATTTTAGATCCGACAAATTTCGGATCAGAATTCTGAAGTTGATCTAAAAGCCGAATGTAAGTTGGCTGGGGAAGAAGCAGAAAATTTATGCCTAAAACTAACCAGTGAATTATAAAGTGAGTTTATCATGACTTAAGGAGAAGGCATAAGATTAAGGTGAGAGGGCGGAGATTCAAAAGGGTTGTTTGTTTGCTCACCAAGCCAGTTGTCCTATGGTATGCAGACATTTTGTTACCATTCACGGCAACATCTCCGGTGTAACTCTAATGAATGTGTTGGTGTCTGCTCCATTCCAAATGTATATGATCCTCTGGTGTGGTGGGTCTTGTCACTTCTGCTTCTGTTTATTGGCAGCAGTCTTTATACACACTTCATGTTCAATGGCCAGATTACAAACAGATCAATGGCGTGCCGATGGGATTACCCATCTCAGGTCTCATCGTGGAAGCAGTGATACAGAGACTGGAGTACACAGCCCTACCTATAACCGAGCCAAAACTGTGGATGACACATTCGTAATAATCAAGCGCACAAAAGTAGAAGAAATGCGCCAACTTATTAACAGCATCTTTGCAAGCATAAAATTCACTAGAGACCGAGAAAACAACAACCAGCTCCTGTTCTTAGATGTAACACTAGGGATACTGACTAATTGCAGACCTGAGTGTGCAGGAAGGCCACACACATGGACCAAGTCTTTCACTTTCATAACAATTACCCCACCAGCCCCACACAGAGCCGCATTAAGACACTATTTAAATGAGCCATGCCGCACTGAAACACCCCAGGACTCTGGAGCATGGAAGAGGAGCATCTGCACAAAGTATTTACCAACAATGGATACCCAAGAAGTTTCGTCCACAGATGCTGACAAAACAAACAACGGTCGGGGGGCAGGCTACAAGAAAAACTACAAGTGACTCTACTGCGCATCGAAAATATATCAGAAATGACAACCAGGCTCCCTAGACCACGTAGGATCATGATTGCACACAAACCTGCATCAACACTGTGTCAAATGCTATCAGAGACGAAAGACCCCACGGTGACAGTAAATTGGACAACGTGACATGCAGAATCCCACGCAGTGAATGCAATCAATGTTACATTGAGCAAACAGGCAAGAACCTGACGACCAGGATACACAAACACCAATTGACAGCTAAAAAGACATGACCAACTTTCACTTGTCTGGATGCACACAGACAATGATGGCCGTCCGTTCGACTGGGAAAAGCGAACAACAGAGATGCAAGGGAATTTCTGGAGGCCTCGTTCTCGACACGGGACTCCATTGACAAACTCATAGAAATAGACCCCATGCACAGACTGTTGCTAAAACAACCGAACTGGAAGTGACAAGACCCACCACCCCAGAGGATCATAGCAATTCGGAATGGAGCAGAACACCAACGCTTCAATTAGAATGTGCAGTGGAGATGTTGCCTAGAATAGTAACAAAATGTCTGCACACCTCTGAACAACTGGCTCACTGAGCCAACGAACCAACAATCCAGGTACAAATTTTCATTAAGACATTTAAAAGGGACCTAAGGAGCAACTTTTTCACGCAGCGGGTGGCGCGTGTATGGAATGAGCTGCCAGAGAAAGTGCTGGAGGCTGGTACAATTAGCATGTTTAAAAGAATCGGTATGAATAAGAAGGGTTTAGAGTGTTATAGATCAAATTGGAGTAGAATAGTGTAGGATATCTGATTGGCATGGGCAATTTTGATTGAAGGGTCTGTTTCTGTGCTGTGTATCTCTATGACTCTACAACTTCCATCGTTTTGCACTCTGCCTCTGCTCGCAAAGTCCAAGGGTTCTGCATGTTTAATTCAAAATGTATGAATGCATCCCGCCACTTTCAAGAGCTGTGTAATATTGAGCTTTCTATTTCTTTCTTTCATGTTCTTTTAGCATGGGAGCTTCTCTAAAAGATGCTGGAGAATGTTTTGTCCCTGTTCTGTTTAAAATTATTGCAGGGCTGATAAAGTTTGTGCTAATTGAGGCAGAGAAGTTTAGCAATTTTTTTCTCGAACAAAGTAAATCTTGATTTTCTTGTAAATTATTTAGAATTTGTTTCTTATGAAATTAGTTCTTGGGGGTGTGACCATTGCTGGCAAGTTAGTTCCTAATCACCCATCCCTAGCTCTCCCTTGAGAAAGTGGGAATGAGCTGCCTTCTTGAATTGGTGGGGGAGCAAATCACTGCAGATGCTGGAATCTGTGCTGAAAACATCAAATGCTGGAGATCACAGCAGGTCAGACAGCATCCATGGAAAGAGAGCTAGCTCATCTCTGATTAAGAGCCATCCAGGCTCAAAATGTTAGCTTTGAGTAGAGTCTGGAGTCATGTATACACCAAGATTGCTAAAGATTGTCAGTTTGATTCCCTTGTGAAAGCCGGTGTGTTTTTGTGATAATCTGGCAGGTTTTTCTGGATTTTTAAAAAACTGATTGTAAATTTTCAAACAGACCAGGTGAGATGCCAAAGAACTAAAAGCTGATGTACCACGAAGCTACTCATAAATCACACAGCAGGGTGATGTAGATGGGGTAGGGTGAGAGTTCGGATAGAGTCTGGTCATTTAAGTCCTGGTTACCGCCAAGCCTTCTGTTTAAACCCACATGTTCTCCTCTTCTGTATGCTGTTGTCACAGGCTGATTCCTCCACTCAACCAGCTTGACTTACTACGGAATCTCAAGAGCAAATCAGGACTCACTTTCAGGTACTGACTGTGTCACTTATAACACGACCATTCCATCACAACAGAGGGCAACGTACAAAACTCTAAATCATTATAAGGACAAGGCTGCATGATGTTGCTGGGTCTTGTTTTGAGTTTAACAGATTCATTGATGAGCTAATGGAGATTTTCTTTTATCATTGAGGAGAGATTATACAAATTAGGTCTGTTTCCTCTGGAATTTAGAATGTTAAGGGGAGATCTGATGGAAGTCTTCAAGATGTTAACAGGAAATGACTGGGTAGATAAAGATAAACTATATCCATTGGTTGGGGATTTTAGACCAAAGGGATATAATCTAAGGATTAGGGCCAGGCCATTCAGGAGCAATGTTAGGAAGCACTTTTACACACAAAGTGGGGGAGAGTTTGAAACTCGCTTCCATAAATGGATGTGGATGCCGGATCAGTTGCATCAGAAAAAAGATATATTTTTGTTAAGCTAAAGTTTTAAGGGATCTGGGCCAAAGGCAGGATTGTTGAGTTAGGCCACAGATCAGCCATAATCTCATTGAATGGTGGAACAGGCTCAAGGGGCTGAATGGCCCCCTGCTGTTCCTGTGGTAAAAGGGTATTAGAACAAATAAAGCGATGTTATTTCCTCTAATGGAATACTCTGAAACAATGGGGCACTTCTGAAGGATTGGGAGGGGGGCAGATTTCTTCCTTATATCCTGACTGATATTTTTACCTCATGCAGCTAAAATAGATTGTTTACACCATTTGATGTTGTGATGCCCTAGGGTTTCGAAAGATGCTACAGAAATGCAATGCTTTCTTACTTAGCAAGGTTCAACCAAGGCAGGGAAGACTGAGGGATATGAGATCTTGAATTGATTTAGAATAAGAAATTGTGGAGATTGGGGAGATTAGGATGTTGGAAAGTTGTATTTAGATCTTAGTAAGAACTCTTGTTACTTATAAAGAGCGTATCTGTCAGATATGGTTCTGGGGCTAAATCAGGTTAATGGAGCTGAGATCTGGAATGACCATGATCTAATGGAACACCACAATAAACTGGAGAGCCTGAATGAACTTCTGCAGTTCCTGTGTCCCTAACAGTGGAGCACCAAAAGGCAAAATTAATGTGTCAGAGACAGATAATGAAACAAAAAACTGCAGATGCTAGAGATCTGAGACAAACATAAACAGAGAGTTCTGAAGAAACTCGGTAGGTCTGGCAGCATCTGTGGAGAGAGAAACAGAGTTACTCTTGGAACAGAGTTACAGAACTTTTTCTACCCTTTTGAGTTACGGGACTTGAAACATTAACTCGGCTTTTTTCTCTGTGGTAGACTCGTTGGGTTTTTCAAACAATTTCTGTTTTTCTTTGTTTCAGAACATTAGCATGTGGAACAAAGTTCTTTGTTTTATTTCAAAGGAATCTCTTTCACATTTATTGTGCCTTTCTGTTTTCACTTGAATTGGAGAGATGTTGGGTCCATAAATTAAGAATAGCCTAGCTCATTGAAATAACGGCTCAGAGGCCAGTATCCCGTCACTGAGTCACTTTTTACTTACTTGTGCACAGCGCACTGCCTCTGGTCAGTCAAGTAGATGTAAGTCGCTGAACTGAGGAGATTCTATAAAGCTCCTGGTAATATTGGCCAGCCAGTGCTTTCCTGACAGGCCCAGATCAACAACCCCAATCAGGGATCTCGCGATGAACATGTCTCACCTGGTACCAATCACTATACTCATCAAACAATATTTTAATGTAGGAATCATTCAGTTGTCTACATTGAGTCCCTGGGCTGTTGAACAGTTTGTGGATGTGAACAATACAGGAAGAAACCATTGGATTGTTGGAAGAGCAGGTGGTGTCTCTCTTCCTGTAATAAAAATACCTAGAGAAAAGTGAGTAATTTTCTACAGTCAGTTGTTGTAAGTTGGTGCCTTTAACTACTAACGAAAAGAGTTTGTAGTTGGTGTATTAATTATCCTGTGCCTCCTGCAAGGAAGTGAAGGAACCTGGAGGAAAGAGTTTGAAAAACAGATGGTCCGAGCAAGAGGGACATCTCAGTGAATCCTGTGAACTGGTGCTATTGAGCTGTGTTCCCCAATTGCTTGTCCTCCCACCCATAAGACCAATATTTTTTCTCTTTCTGTCTGCTTGTCTATATGTGTGTGTAGGAACTTTAAAGGGGAGCTTGAGTTTCAACTAATTGAGTAAAGTGTTGTTGGCTCATAGCTGTTTACTGGTGATTAGAATTTACTTATTTGTAATAACGGTTAGTTCTTGCTAAGTATAGGAACCTGGTCAGTGTTTTCTGTTAACGTGATCCTAGGTAAATCAGAGACTCTGCAGGTTTTGATTAAATAATTAATTCCTATGGTGACCATGAGAATAGTGGGATTTCAGAATCAGACACTTTCACAAATGGTTTATCACATTTAATTGTGTTTTGTTGGAGGTGACTGTTGCCTGGCCTTTGGCTGGTGTGAAGTTTTCTTAACTCTTATCAGTCACATTTTATCGTTAGTCCTGTGTGTCATTTTCTCAAGGTGAATGATTGCAGTTATTCTTGCCAGTACTACTAGTGGAATATTTTTCTTAACACTGTCCAGAAATTTTGTTTTCTAAACTTGCAAATAAGTAGACATTATTGAAATAAAAATCTGTTGAAGTGAGATGCGGCCTGTGACCACATGAAGCTATTGGAGTGTTTCGGGAAAAGTATTCGGTGTAATCACCTTGGATCTGTTTGGTTTGTGATCAGAATGTTAATAGAACTGAATGAGAATCTTTGGCCAAAGAGACTATTAACAGGAAAGGGCTCAAAATTTAATATTAGCTCTGCTTTTAAAAACTCATGATCTATTCTGTATTTTACTGACGTTTCAAAAAAGGCAATGCTAAAGGACATGAACCCCATGGTGTCCATTCCCTGGGACTGTTTGGGGACAGTGTAAAGGTAGCTTTACTCTGTATGTAGCCCTGCGCTGTCCCTGTCCTGGGAGTGTTTGAAGAGTGCTGTGAGGAACAGAGTTTTAGTTTCATTTTAAAAGAGCAAAGGGAACATTACCTTATATCTACCCCTACACTGTACTTCACCTGAGAGTGTTTGTTGGGAATGGTATAGAGGTAGGTTCACTTTCAGTTTAAAAGAACAGCTTTGCTCTGTGTCTTGGCTGTTTTGGAAGGATTTGTTAGCAGTAGTGGGTGGCATGGTGGCTCAGCGGTTAACACTGCTGCCCCAGAGTGCCAGGGTTCAATTCCAGCCTCGGGTAACCGTCTGTGTGGAGTTTGCACATTCTCCCCATGTCTGCGTGGGTTTCCCCCGGGTGCTCCGGTTTCCTCCCACAGTCCAAAGATGTGCAGGCTAGGTGGATTGGCCATGCTAAATTGCCCATAGTGTTCATGGGTGTGTGGGTTATAGGGGGATGGGTCTGGGTGGAATGCTCCAAGGGGCAGTGTAGACTCATTGGGCCAAAGGGCCTATTTTCACACTGTAGGGATTCTAATTCTAGTGTATATGGAGCTTCTGTCCAACCACTGGTACAAGCTTGATGTGAGATCTGAGGAATCTCTGACCCTGACAGTGTTGCGTGACCTCGGCTAGCCTTGTGTTACAGGCAGGTTGATTAAACACATTGGCGTGTCCCAGTTAACTAGTTGTGTTTGTTTTCTTTTTCTTTCTGCAGGAAGGAAGCTGTGGAGACCACACCCAGGTTTGCTTGATTTTGAAGCCCTGATTAGATAAGAAAAGCCAGACGTTTGCTCCCACACTCTATAGATAAGACGTGATGGGTGGGCTTTTGAATTTCAAGTGAATCCTTTGGTTTTTGCCGTGGGATATCAGCCTCATTGTTTCATTGCTGTGTTTAATTAATTCTATGGTTTTCAAAGCTCCCCAGATACAAAACATAGACTGTTATTTCCATTGTGTTTCCCCATTTCCTCACATGGTCCTGTTGTTGGCTCCTGCCTAGTCCTGGGTCATGAAGTGACATAAGATGAGTGTTGAAGGGAGCTTAAACCTGGCAAATAGCAGCTGAACAAGACCAGCCCAGGTGCTTTGGGTAATATTTTGCTCTCTGCAGGGTGCTATCTGTTCTCAATGACAGGCTGCATCCAGCAGACACCTTCAGGATGAGGTACTCTGCAGAAACTGAGTGTGTAAGGTTTCGGGTGGGTTGGGATTCTGTCAGCGAGAGAGTCTCAGTGCTTTACATAGACTGCCAACTGCTGTTTGAATTTCCATCTGGGATGGTGCCTGGTCTGCAACCGACCTGCTTCCTGTCAACTCTCCATCCTTTCTGAAATCGAATGATGGATCTGTTCAGATTTCTGACATGAATGGACAGGATTTATGCACAGTTCTGTAGCTGAGGATCGCTCTGGATGCTTCACTGTGAATTGACATGACAGTGTTCAGTTTACTCACTTCTTTTGATAACTGTCTTTCTTGTTTTGCTTAAGCAGAGAACTTTGACAGTAAGTGGTACGTTTCATCCTCACCACTTTGCAAGAGTGAGATTCCGAAGATTCCACAGCAACAATTCCCAGACTTTCTCAGTGAGGTCGTTCCTGCCTCAAAATGACCACACAGAGCCTTGTTTCAGTAAAGGTTCTGGCATTGATATTTCTTCCTGGTTTGCTTCAAGCATTCTCTAAACCAGAAAATAAATTAAGTTAAAGAAACAGCAAAAATAAAAACTCTTTAGTCAGTAATCTGTTGGTGTTGTGGAGGGAGTTGACGTAATTGGAAGCTCCCACAGATTTATCATCATCTCCTCAGTTCCTGTTGCTATCCCTGAGCAGTGACAATCACTATCTCCTTACTATCTCCTGACTGTGTCCTCGCTTTCACCAATGGCTTCTGTTTGCCCCAGGTCTCCATTTCTGGCCCTCCTGGATAAGGAATCTGTCAGAATTGGAAACCATATTGTCCTCTTGCTGGATAAATCCACAACTCAGTGGACCCAACGATATTATTGCTTCTACAGAGTGAGCAGGACATGCCTGGTCGCAAGTTGATGCAGCTCAAGAAATTCCCATTTAAATGTTCTCTTCCCCATTGACAATGCTCTCAACTGGAGTTTTTATTCACACCTGAATGGACAGATTGGATCTATATATCACCTCAAAGCCTCAGAAGGGGCCAGCCTTCTCCCTAGTTACAGAATCAGTCACTGAATGATCACTTCCTTGTCTGAGTCCATTGACATGGCAGTGCCAGGGTTTATTCTCATATGACCAGACCTAAACTCACCTTTACAGTAAGTAAGGCTAGGCGATTAACATTGGACTAACACATCTGAAGATAATAACTTCTCATTTGTTGCATTGCAAAAGTGACTGAAAATTGGAATGGCCCAAAGCAGTGGGAAAGGTGCCATATAAATGCAAACCTTTCTGTTTTGTTTCCCCACTGTCTTTGTTAAGTTTCTGACTGATGCCTAATAGATGAGGGGATTGTCTTTCAGCTTTGCAACGCCTTACTAGCTAAGCGAGCCTCTAATTCCTCTCTATCCTTGCAACAACCAAAGCAGGGACACTGATGCAAGGCAATCGTGTCCTTGTTAAGGGATTAAATATTCCATCCTCCTGACTGCTTTACAACGAGGCTGTGCTGAAATGACAAAATGGTTTCAGAGTCTTTTCTAACTGTGCTGTGCAGCTGTGGGGCATGCAGGCGAATTCCTCGTTAAACACAACAATATATCAAAGTGCCGAGTTGGATTAACTTCGGCCACAAGAGACGAAAACCAGTTCTTAGTTGCATTTCAACCCAGACGCTCCTGATATCTGCTTCGTGCCCAGCTGATGCCACTTGTGCTCTGCGTGTTACAGATCACATAGGATTTACACCACCACCAGCTCTGTATCTCCGTACAATTTCTCTCCTATGTGTTTATCAACCATCTGTGCTCAACATGTCTAACACAGGTACAGTTTGCAGATCATTCCAACTGTCTACTTTAATGGATAAACATCAGGATACATTCTCAGAGATAGTAGGAACTGCAGATGCTGGTGTATGAGATAACAAGGTGTGCAGTTGGATGAACACAGCAGGCCGAGCAGGAAAGCTGATGTTTCAGGTCTGGACCCTTCTTCAGAAAATACATTTTCAACCTAAAAGCCAGGATTGAAGCTGCTGTCTTCAGTCAACCACCTGTTAATAATATGACTGACTTTTCTTTCCTTTGGGGTCATCATTCTTTAGTGAAGAATGGAATTGTCAAAGTCACAGTTACATCTGGGTATTTGCACCTGGCTGAACATCTCTCTCAGGCAGCTCGAGGTTGAATTCAATCGCCAATGATTTACTCAGCAGCGAAAGGGCGCAGATGCAGAGAGGAACTGGGTGTCTGCCATGTGCTTTATGCAGGAATCTCAGGTGGGCAGTTCCCTTTTGCAGCCAGAGCCAAGCCCAGGCAGCAGCTGGTAGAGGAAGAAGGCTCAGAAAGAGTTAACACTGGGGGATTCGAGAGGGCAGTGGGGGAGCAGGTATTTCCCCAGCCGGGATGGCATTTGGCCTAGTGCCTGGTGCCAAGGATGTCACTGAGTGGTTGTAGCACACTCTTGAGGGCGGAGGGTGAGCAGGCGGCTCCTGTTGTTCATCGGGATACCGTACGGTCAGCAGAGAGATGATGTGCTGCTGTAATACCTTAGGGAAGTGGGCAGTAAGCTAGAAAACAACAGTCAGTGTCCGATTCCTTCCAATGCTACAAGCTTGTGGCTGTAGGAATAGGTGGATTGAGCAGAAGTGTAGCCAAAGTAAGAGGGAATGCAGTAAGGTCTAAATTACTGCATAAGCCAATAAACTTGATAATTGGTTAGGATCTGGAGTGCACCGATTCAGAGTGCAATGAAGGAAGATTGAATTGAGGCTTTCAAAATGGAACTGGAAAATCATCTGAATAGAAAAGATTTGCGATAAGAATGAGTGGGAATACCTTAATTAGTCCTAGCATGATGGTGTGCTGTAGCCATTCTGTAATCCCAAAGTTCCTCGCAGACTTGGGCTCAGTGTACAAAAATTGGCAGCTAAATGTGGCTATAGCAGTGAAGAGGATAATGTTGCATGAATACAGTGAGACAATTGCCTCTGAGATTTCACTTCAGCTGTATTGTTAGGGCAAGACAGTGAAAACTTTACTCTGCAATGATCCCACTAGACCTTGAGCAAGTGGGAATACCTGAAGCTGGCAATGAAATGAAAATGCTTCATTGTCCAACAGTTCAAAATATGAACTCCCCTCTCCTCTACATCCAGTTGATAACTCCAGAATATAAGGAACAACGTGCTATAGCAGCTCTCCTGGTTACTAAGCTTCCTCCCCCTGATGGCTCAGTGAAGACAAAACTTGGATGGACAAGTCACTGCCAGTTTGCACTGATGTAGCAGACGTGCCCTGGGGCAGTGGTGTGGAATGTACAATAATCCTGACCACTTCTAACATGGTGGGGAGGTGGGAATGAGAGCTGAGATCCAGTGGCTGATGTTGGGAATTCAGATCAGTGGGTATTGAATGAAGGCAGGATCAGAGACCCTTCCTAACTAATGGGCAAACATCAATGACACCTGGCATGCGAGTGAGATACCAGCTGGTAGTCAGAACCTATGGGCACAGTGCTGCCAATACAGTCACTCCAACAGACCACCCACAAACTCAAGGAGAAGTGTCACCAATGTTTCAGGGCAGGGTCTTAATGGAAAACCATCACCCAAGGGCTGGGCATTTTCACTCCTGTGTTTTCCTACTCAGGATTAGTTGCACCCCCAAATAACTGGGGAAGAAGATAACCCTGTTGACCCTGAAATGGAACAGGCTACATCTGTCCTGTAACAATGTTCACTTTTCAAGATCAGATGGCAGTGATCACCGTAAGGTTTAAGAGATGGGGAGATAGATTCTCATTAGGTAGGGCAATTAAACAAGGGGTTGGTGAGAAATGTGGAATTCAAAACACAACCAGATCAGCCATCCATCTTCTTCAATGGCTAGAAGGGCCGAATGGTCTATTCTTGTTCCTGTTTCACATGCTGATAATGAGGGAATGCCTCAGTGTCACTAATTGCAGTCTGAGTTCATTTGTTTATTTGCACCAGAACCTGTTTGCTTCGTAGCCTTACACCCACAAGTAAGCTTTATTCCCCTCTGGGAAATAGCAGGTAAAGTTGGAACAGTGAGCAGGTTGATCACCCATTGAAAGATATCATTAGCTCTCTTTCTGTGGTCAGCAGGTCCTGGAGTGGGACTTAATCCCGGAGCTTCTGCCTCAGAGGCTGGGACCATTCCCCAGCAACTCCAAGACCTCCCTTTGATCATGGATTCCTGAATAAAATCTAACCTGTGAGAGAATATAGCTCCTACACGGAGATATCCACATGGAGGTTTTGCTCATTCCAGCTAAGTTGCTTTGTTTGGAGAATGCTGAGCTACTGATTCTGTGCTGGAATCACAGGGAATTATTGGTATTAATTCCCATTTTCCCCTTGTTTTCAGTAAACACAAATCACGTCGTGATTCCATGTGTGGAATGTGCTGCTCAGGAGATCCTAGGTATCCGTGTGAAACTTTCCCTTTGGTAGATGATCCCTGGCACGGCCCGGCTTGTTTACCCACCCACTCGCTTGCTCGCTGCTTCCCTGCTCGCCTCCTCCCTTTGTATCCTCTTTCTTCCCTCCTTCTCCTTGTGTGTTTATCTCTCTTTCTTTACTCTCTCTCAGAACTGCTCACTTTATGCTTGCTCCGAATAATTAGAAAGATAAATAAGAGTTGTTCCTTTCCATTTATTTATCTGTTTCTCCAGTCTAATGGATCTTCCATTTTTTGAGAATCATTAGAGCATGTAATGAAATGTATCTGTTGTTGAAACACAGAAATAAATAGAACCGAAAGCAAAATACTTCAGGAGCTAAAGCCAGGAAATGTTGCCACAACTCAGAAAGTCAGGTATCACCATGCAAAGAGAAAAGGTTATGCTCTTGTGGAAGCTGAAATTTTAACTCTTCCTCTCCCCAGAGACGCTGTCTGAGTATTTTATGAAATAAATAGTTTCTGAATTTTCTTTTTCAAAATTTAAATCATGTGGAATACGGGGAGAACTGTCCATTTCAGTACAGAGCTAGTTTGAAGGTTGAAGACAGAGGGTGGTGGAGGGCAGCTTTTCAGACTGAATGCCTGTGACCAGCAGTGTGCCACAAGGATCAGTGCTGGTTTTCATCATCTATACCAATGATTTGGTCGTGAACAGAGGATGTATGGTGAGTAAGTTTGCAGACGACACCAAAATTGGAGGTGTAGTGGACAGCGAAGAAGATTGTCTCAGAGTACAATGGGATCTTGATCAGATGCGCCGATCGGCCAAGGAGTGGCAGATGAAGTTTTCTTCAGATAAATGCGAGGTGCTGCACTTTGGAAAGGCAAATCAGAGCAGGACTTATACATTTCATGGTAAGGTCCTGGGGAGTGTTACTGAACAAAGAGACCTTGGAGTCAGGTTCATAGTTCCTTGAAAGTAGATAGGATAGTGAAGAAGGCATTTGTCAGCCAGTGCATTGAGTATAGGAGTGGTGATGTCATGTTGTCATGCAAGACATTGGTGAGACCACGAATGCTACGTGCAGTTCCGGTCTCCTTGCTATTGGAGCAATATTGTGAAACATGAAAGGGCTCTGAAAAGATTTTGAAGGATGTTGCCAGTGTTGGAGTGTTTGAGGCTGATTAGGCTGGGGCTATTTTCCCTGAAGCGTTAGAAGCTGATGGGTGACTTTATAAAATCCTGAGGGGCATAGGTAAACAGTTCAGGTCTTTTCCCCAGGATGGGGGGAGTCTGAAATTAGACAGCATAGGTTTAAGGTGAGAGGGGAAAGATTGAAAAGGGGCCTCAGGGGCAACTTTTTCACAGAGAGGGTGGTGTATGTAGGGAATAAGCTGCCAGAGGAAGTGGTGGAGGCTGGTACAATTACAACATTTAAAAGGCATGTAGATAGAAAGGTTTAGAGGGATATGGGCCAAATACTGGCCAATGGGACTAGATTGATATAGGACATCTGGTCAGCATGGATGAATTGGACCGAAGGGTCTGTTTCCATGCTGTATATCTCTATGACTCTATGGGCTTGGAGGGGAACTTGCAGGGGATGTTTCAACATATCTGCAGCCATTGTCCTTCTGGATGGAAGTGGTCGTGGGTTTGGAAGGTGCTGTCTAAGGATCTCTGGTGTGCATCTTGTAGATGGTACACTATTTTCACTGGGTTAAAAACGATGTGACTTCTCTTGATGTCACGAACACAGTTTAATTCCCGTTCCAGCATTTTGCAAAGAACTGCATTATTCTTCCTTCTGTGCATCATTAATGTTTGTTGCGGTTTTGTAATCACACACACAAAATGATTATTGAGAGCAAAATGGATTGCTGTCCCTAACGCCAGGCTGTGAATGTGTCTTTTATTTTGTCAGTTGTGAGGCAGTTTCTCAGTATTATGCAGCTCCCATGTAGATATGGTGAATGATCGGCTGAAGTCTACTCCAACCAGGGAGAGAATTACAAAGAAACAAAGAAACCAAAGAAACAAAGAAACCTACAGCACAGGAGCAGGCCCTTCGGCCCCCCAAGCCTGCGCCGATCAAGATCCTCTGTCTAACCTGTCATCTATTTTCTAACGGTCTGTGTCCATTTGCTCCCCGCCCACCCATGTACCTGTCCAAATATATCTTAAAAGACACCAGCGTGTCTGCGTCTACCACCTCCGCTGGCAACGCGTTCCAGGCGCCCACCGCCCTCTGTGTAAAGAACTTTCCACGCATATCTCCCTTAAACTTTCCTCCTCTCACTTTGAACTCATGACCCCTAGTAATTGAGTCCCCCACTCTGGGAAAAAGCTTCTTGCTATCCACCCTGTCTATACCCCTCATGATTTTGTAGACCTCAATCAGGTCCCTCCGCAATCTCCGTCTTTCTAATGAAAATAATCCTAATCTACTCAACCTCTCTTCATAGCTAGTGCCCTCCATACCAGGCAACATCCTGGTGAACCACCTCTGCACCGTCTCCAAAGCATCCACATCCTTTTGGTAATGTGGCGACCAGAACTGTACACAGTACTCTAAATGTGGCAGAACCAAAGCCCTATACAACTGCAACATGACCTGCCAACTCTTGTACTCAATACCCTGCCCAATGAAGGAAAGCATGCCATATGCCTTTTTGACCACCCTATTGACCTGCGTTGTCACCTTCAGGGAACAATGGACCTGAACACCCAGATCTCTCTGTTCATCAATTTTCCCCAGGACTTTTCCATTTACTGTATAGTTCGCCCTTGAATTTGATCTTCCAAAATGCATCACCTCGCATTTGCCCGGATTGAACTCCATAATTACAGAGCATAAACAAGCAATTCAGGCCAATTCAGAGATAGTAGGAACTGCAGATGCTGGAGAATCTGAGATAACAAGGTGTAGAGCTGGATGAACACAGCAGGCCAAGCAGCATCAGAGGAACAGGAAAGCAGACGTTTCAGGCCTAGACCCCCGAAACGTCAGCTTTCCTGCTCCTAAGATGCTGCTTGGCCTGCTGCGTTCATCCAGCTCCACACCTTGTCAATTCAGGCCATTGCTGGTGTTTACCTATCACTAAAGCAGTGTTGTGAATCCTGTTTCCCAGTGTCCCAGTACCAGTATCGGTTTTAGCCATCTAGCTAACTGATTCGTACCTGATTGTTGAGATTAGCCACTGACTGGGCTCTTTTTGTATTACGTCACTTGGGTAGAAGGTAAATCAAGTCATGATATACACCAATTTGTTTCACTCTGCTTCAGTCACTACAACAAGTGTTGTCAATTCCATCGCTTCTCAATTTTCTGTGTAAAAATATTTCCACTTCTCCGTCCTGCCATTCCTCAGACCTATTCCCCATCTTTCCAGATGTCTCAGTTTAAATAGGATTCCCTGTATTACACCTTTCTGAACACAGTGTGCTTGCACACCAGCTCAAGTCTGAAATATATTGCCTGCACCTTCACTGTCACCGGCTGAGGATTCTGTAACTCCGTACCGGACCCTGCCACTGCTGGGATTCTGGAAGGTGTTTCACCACCAGGTCCTTGGGGAAGACGGGGAGTGGGGAAGGAGAGAGAGGTCAATAAACATTGGCCAATATCTCCATTCCGATACCTAATAACAGGGAGTTCACTCCCAAGTGCTGCCATTGTCCTGAGGAAAATTCCATGGGCGCTGATCCCAAAGACTGTGGTGTCTGGGAGAACTCATAATTCTCTATCTATGAAATGCCTCACATCATTGAGTGGATGAGGTAACACTGCTGTTGGACAGCTCAGCAATAACTTAAACCCTAACTTTAGTTACCATTGTTGTTAGTTCACACAAATGTATGGCACAGAGTGAGGCTGTTTGTCCCATGAAGCCACTTTAAGAGAGGTTAGCTATTAGTTGTTTTCTCTTGCCCTTTGCCTTGACATATTGTCTATTCCCCTTTCTTTACTCATTTACAGGATGAGAATGATGCTATTAGGACCAGCATTTATCTCTAATTGCCATTGTGAATGTGGTGGTGAAGCACATTTTGAAATGCTTGTTCCAGTCCCTGTGGAGACCAATAGCTTCAAACATGAAACCAACAGTGACCAACTTAGAGGGATCACATGAGATTGCATGCTTAAAGATGTTTACTGTAACAAACAAAAGTGGGCTAAACACAACTCAGTAGGCAATGAATATGCTGAAATGAAGCACAGTAACATTATTCCTTACTGCCTGAACATATACAGTTTTACAGACGCCAATCCAACATCCCAATTTCCAACTGTTTCATTAAGTCACTGAGTTGAAAGAATATCAAAAAGTTGCCCTCTCAGTTTTAAGAGGATTACTAAACTGAATTAGGGCAGCACAGTGGCTCAGTGGCTAGCACTGCTGCGTCACAGCGCCAGGGATCCGGGTTCAATTCCACCCTCAGGTGACTGTGCAAACTCCATGCAGACGTTCTCCCCCGTGCCTGTGTGAGTTTCCTCCGGGTGCTCCGGTTTCCTCCCACAGTCCAAAGATGTGCAGGCTAGGATGGATTGGCCATGGAAATTGCCTGTAGTGGTCAGGGATGTGTAGATCAGGTGGGTTATAGGGGGATGGGTTTGGGTGGGTGCTGTGAGGGTCGGTGTGGACTTGTTGGGCTGAAGGGCCTGTTCCCACACTGTAAGGATTCTGTAATCATGATCAATGGCTATCAGCAGTAAGGTCTACTCTGGCAGAAATGCTGCTGGATAAATCTCCTGAATTCCTCAGATTGGAATTGGATGCATCTCGATAACTAGAGACCTTTTCCCCCCCGCAAGTACACAGTCTCCTCTCTGCTGAACACATTCGTCAATCTCTCTCTCTCCCTCCTCTATAAGACCTCTCCGAAGTAAGCTCTTGTCTTTATTTTCAGATGTGAACATTTTCTAATTTATTCCCACTGAGCCTCATAGAAATGTAGAAGGTGGGAGCAGGAGGAGGCCATTCAGCCCTTCTAGCCTGCTCTGCCATTCTTCATGATTATAGCTGATTGCCCAACTCAACAGCCTAATCCTGCTTTCTCCCCATAACCTTTGATCCCATTCACCCCAAGTGCTGTATCTAGCCACCACTTGATTACATTCAATGTTTTGGCATCAATCCCACAGGCTCACCACTCTTTGGGTGAAGAAATGTCTCCTCATCACCATCCTAAATGGATTACCCCAAATACTGTGACCCCTGGTCTGGACACACCCACCATCGGCAACATCCTCCCTGCATCTACCCTAGAATTTTATAAGCCTTTGTGAGATCCTGCCTCATTCATTTGAGCTCTGGTGAAAACAATCCCAGCCTAGTCAATCCCTTCTCATACGTCAGATCCACTATCCCTGGAATCAGCCTGGTAAACCTTCACTGCCCTCCCTCGAGAGTAAGCGCATCCTTCCTCAGAAGAGGAGACCAAAAACTGCACACAATACTCTGGGTGTGGCTTCACCAAGGCTCTGTACAACTGCTTCAACACTTCCCTGCTCCTGTACTCGAAACCTCTCACAATGAAGGCCAACATACCATTTACCTTCCTTACCCCCTGCTGCACCTGCATACTTACCTTCAGAGAGTGGTGCACAAGGACACCCAGGTCCCACTGCACACTCCCCTCTCCCAATTTACAGACATTCAGGTAGTAACCTGCCACCTTGTTTTTGCTTCCAAAGTGAATAAAATCACATTTATCCAAATTATCCTGCATCTGCCATTGACTTGCTCTCACCCAACCTGTCCAGATCATGCTGAAGTATCTCTGCATCTTTGTCATGGTTCACCCTCCCACCCAATTAGGTATCTACTGCAAACCTGGAGATGTTACATTTTGTTCCCTCATCCATATCATTAATATACACTGTGAATAGCTGGGGTCCAGCATCGAACCCTGTGGCACCCACTAGCTACTGCCTGCCAATTTGAAAGGGAGCCGTTAATTCCTATTCTTTGTTTCCTCTCTGCCAACCAGGTTCCTGTCCATTTCAATTCACTTCTCCCAATCCCATACACTTTAATCTTGCACAATAATCTCTTATGCAAGACTTTGTTAAATGCTTTCTGAAAGTCCAAATATACCACATCGACTGGGTCCCCCTTGTCAACTGCACTAGCTACATCTTCATAGAATTCCAATAGATTTGTCAAACATGATTTCCCCTTCATAAATCCATGCTGATTCTGTCCGATCCTGCCACTGCTTCCCAAAAGCTCCACTATAAAATCCTTCATAATGGCTTTGAGAACTCCCCCCCCCCCCCCCCCCGATGTTAGGTTTCTCTGTGCCTCCATAGTGACTCAGCCTACTAGTGCTGTGGCCAGCAAAAATTCACAATGGATCTCATGTCTCTGTTTATGGCCAGTTGTTATTTGGATTAAAATTCTTCAGATCCAAAAAGTGCTGGAAAGTTTTATTTTACAGTTTAGACAGAGATGGAGGAAGGGTAAAAGGAACTGATGGTGTTGAGGTACACTGCTAAAGACAAAGGCGGTTGTGAATGCTAGTGAAGTCGAATGTGGAATGATGATGGTGGCTTTTCATAACCCCATTTGTCTTTAGCATTGCACCTCAACACAATCTGCTCCCTTCACCCCTCCTCCATCTGTGTCAAAACTGATTTTCCAACATCTTCCAGTTCTGAAAAAAAATCATATCACACTCAAAACATGAACTCGGTTTCTCAATTGACAGTGACTTCATGGTCAACATTAGACTGGCCTTAATTTCAGATTTAATTGAATTCCAATTTTGCCATCTGCCATGGTAGGATTTGAACCTGTGATGTTGGAATGTTAGGGTGATGTTCATGAATTACTAGCTCAGTGACATTACCACCACCTGCCCCATGATTTGTGTAAGGCCACCAGATGACCCTTGCTTTGTAGCAGTACTGAACGTGAACCTTGTACGTTCTTCTGTACATTCAAATACATTACTGCCGCCAGCTCACCAGCAGGAACATTCCAGATCGCTCGTCTCCTCCCACACTCTGTTGCTTTCGGCTTCGCCCAGATTCAGGAAATGGAAGCTGACCTCTCAGTGTTGAAGATAACAAAGTGTGGAGCTGGATGAACACAGCAGGCCAAGCAGCATCTCAGGAGCACAAAAGCTGACGTTTCGGACCTAGACTTGACCCTTTTCTGATGAAGGATCTAGGTCAGAAACATCAGCCTTCCTGCTCCTAAGATGCTGCTGGGCCTGCTGTGTTCATCCAGCTCCACACTTTGTTATCTCGGATTCTCCAGCATCTGCAGTTCCCATTATCTCTCAGCGTTGAAGATCTATTTCGCTCTTCCCATTGCCAGGAGGTCAATTTCCAAAGAATCAAATGTGGAAATATCTTGGGATTTGACTGCAGAAAACTGAATTTTTAAGGGATTTTATACTTGAAAAAAAGAGTTGCTTCAAAATGCTAAATTTCCCTTTGTTGAAGATTCTGAATGTGTTTGATGCTATTATCCACATTACATGAAACAGTAGTCAGTTCATGCAATTGGATGTCTTGTTGTGGAGGCGGTTTCTAATAGGAACCTCCTGTGGTACGGTGGGTAGTATTTCTGGGGTAGGGAATCCACTCTGGGAGTTGATGTGCAAGGGAAGTGTGTACGGGGAAGCAAACAGCCCGACGATCAATATGTAAATCTTGCGATACAGACAATAAGTGTGATTGACTTAAGGTCAAGACTCCACATGCACATTCCTGCTATGTGTCAATGTTATGTCATTCGACGGTGCAGGGGAG